>NW_025228128.1:149790-190340 GCF_018294505.1 Triticum aestivum
CCTCGCTGGATTCTATAGGCGTTTTGTGAGAGATTTCAGCACCATTGCTGCACCTCTCAACGAGCTTACAAAGAAGGATGTGCCTTTTGTTTGGGGTACCGCACAGGAAGAAGCCTTCACGGTATTGAAAGATAAGTTGACACATGCTCCTTTACTCCAACTTCCTGATTTTAATAAGACTTTTGAGCTTGAATGTGATGCTAGTGGAATTGGATTAGGAGGTGTGTTATTACAAGATGGCAAACCTGTTGCATACTTTTCTGAAAAATTGAGTGGGCCTAGTCTGAATTATTCTACTTATGATAAAGAATTATTTGCTCTTGTTCGGACTTTAGAAACATGGCAACATTATTTATGGCCCAAAGAATTTGTTATACATTCTGATCATGAATCTTTGAAACATATTAAAAGTCAAGCTAAACTGAATCGTAGACATGCTAAATGGGTTGAATTCATTGAGATTTTCCCTTATGTCATTAAACACAAGAAGGGAAAAGAAAATGTTATTGCTGATGCATTGTCTCGTCGCTATACTATGCTTTCACAACTTGATTTCAAAATATTTGGTTTGGAGACCATCAAAGATCAATATGTGCCTGATGCTGATTTTAAAGATGTAATGCAGAATTGTAAAGAAGGAAGAATGTGGAACAAGTTTGTCGTTAACGATGGATTTGCGTTTCGTGCTAACAAGCTATGCATTCCAGCTAGCTCCGTTCGTCTTTTGTTGTTGCAGGAGGCGCATGGAGGAGGATTCATGGGACACTTTGGTGTGAAGAAGACGGAGGACGTCCTTGCTACACATTTCTTTTGGCCAAAGATGAGACGGGATGTTGAGCGTTTTATTGCTCGATGCACTACATGTCAAAAAGCTAAGTCACGACTCAATCCTCATGGTTTATATATGCCTTTGCCTGTACCTAGTGTTCCTTGGGAGGATATATCTATGGACTCTGTTTTAGGTTTACCTCGAACAAAGAAGGGGAGGGATAGCATATTTGTTGTCGTGGATAGATTCTCGAAAATGGCACACTTTATACCATGTCATAAAAGCGATGATGCTGTTAATGTTGCTGATTTGTTCTTTCGTGAAATTATTCGCTTGCATGGTGTGCCAAATACTATTGTTTCAGATCGTGATACTAAATTTCTTAGCCACTTTTGGAGATGTTTATGGGCTAAGTTGGGGACTAAACTGCTTTTTAGTACTACTTGTCACCCCCAAACTGATGGACAAACTGAAGTAGTCAATAGAACGTTGTCTACTATGCTTAGGGCTGTTTTGAAGAATAATTAGAAAATGTGGGAGGAATGCTTGCCTCATATTGAATTTGCTTATAATCGTTCATTGCATTCTACTACTAAGATGTGCCCTTTTGAAGTTGTGTATGGTTTCCTACCTCATGCACCTATTGATTTGTTGCCTCTTCCATCTTCGGAGAAGGTTAATTTTGATGCTAAACAACGTGCTGAATTGATTTTAAAAATGCATGAGTTAACTAAGGAAAACATTGAGCGCATGAATGCTAAATATAAACTTGCTGGAGATAAGGGTAGAAAACATGTTGTGTTTGCACCTGGAGATCTTGTTTGGTTACATTTGCGTAAGGATAGATTTCCTGATTTGCGCAAATCAAAGTTAATGCCACGTGCTGATGGTCCCTTTAAGGTGTTAGAGAAAATAAATGATAATGCATATAAACTTGAGCTGCCTGCAGATTTTGGGGTTAGTCCCACTTTTAACATTGCAGATTTGAAGCCTTATTTGGGTGAGGAAGATGAACTTCCGTTGAGGACGACTTCATTTCAAGAAGGGGAGGATGATGAGGACATCAATACAATTGTTACACCCACAGCCCCTGCTGCTATACATACTGGACCAATTACTAGAGCTCGTGCACGCCAACTAAACTACCAGGTACTTTCGTTTCTTGGTAATGATTCTAATGTTCATGAGAATATGATGCTGCCTAAATTGGATACATTTGTTTTGCTTACAAATGAAGGGCCTAGCTTGGAGAAGGATGAACATTGGAGCAAGAACAAGAACGGAGTTAGAAGTGATGATTTCAGGACTTTGAAGCCACCATAATGGGTGCATGAAGCCTTGGACGAAATATACAAGATGCCACTTCATAAATTTCGTCCCGAGGCTATTTTAGGTGCTGCGTCACCTTATTATTGGGCCAGGCCCATGTAATTTCGAAATACATAAGTATAGGCTATTTTTAGAGTCCGTATGTGTGGGGAAACAAGAGATAGGGTTGATTTCGGACCCCTCCACCAAGGGCCACGAAATTCCCCCCCTCTTCCTCCATATATACAGCCCTTAGGGCATCGTTTAGACTTTGGGTTTTGTTTAGATTAAAAGTTCGCCATAGCTGCAACTTCGCGTACTTCGTTTGTGTTCAACGACCAGACAAAGGCGTCACAGAACCCCACCTTGATCAATAAAGCTTTCATCTTATATTCGCAATATCCAGATTGCAATCTTAGTTTCTTGCTTGTTCTTCGTTTGCTCGCAGGAAACAGACCCTCGTGGTCAGGTTGATCGTGCTCCGGCGTGGTCAATAACCTCTCGGAGTTGGTTTAGCGATTGCTAAGGCGCGACGTCCTCGCACGTTCGTAGTCGGATCGTGAAAGTCGACTTCCACCAAAGCGATATCCATCATCTCATCGAAAGACGGGACACCTTTGCCTCTATCAATACCGTACCAATCCAGAGGAGACGAAGGAGATTATGCGTCAAGTACAAGAGCTTCTCGACAAAGGTTATATACGCGAATCCCTTAGTCCTTGTGCTGTTCCTATTATTCTAGTGCCGAAAAAGGATGGTACATCACGTATGTGTGTTGATTGTAGAGGCATTAATAATATTACTATTCGTTATCGTCATCCTATTCCTAGGCTAGATGATATGCTTGATGAATTGAGTGGCTCTACAATATTCTCCAAAGTTGATTTGCGTAGTGGCTACCATCAAATTCGTATGAAATTGGGAGGTGAATGGAAAACAACATTTAAAACTAAGTTTGGATTATGTGAGTGGTTAGTCATGCCTTTTGGGTTAACTAATGCACCTAGTACTTTCATGAGATTAATGAACGAAGTTTTACGTGCTTTCATTGGACGATTTGTGGTAGTTTACTTTGATGACATATTGATTTATAGCAGATCTTTGGAGGAACATTTGGAACATTTACGTGCTGTTTTTATTGCTCTACGTGATGCACGTTTGTTTGGTAACCTTGGGAAGTGCACCTTTTGCACCGACCGAGTATCTTTTCTTGGCTATGTTGTTACTCCACAGGGAATTGAAGTTGATAAAGCCAAGATTGAAGCTATTGAAAGTTGGCCGCAGCCCAAAACGGTCACACAAGTGAGGAGTTTTCTTGGCCTCGCTGGATTCTATAGGCGTTTTGTGAGAGATTTCAGCACCATTGCTGCACCTCTCAATGAGCTTACAAAGAAAGATGTGCCTTTTCTTTGGGGTACCGCACAGGAAGAAGCCTTCACGGTATTGAAAGATAAGTTGACACATGCTCCTTTACTCCAACTTCCTGATTTTAATAAGACTTTTGAGCTTGAATGTGATGCTAGTGGAATTGGATTAGGAGGTGTGTTATTACAAGATGGCAAACCTGTTGCATACTTTTCTGAAAAATTGAGTGGGCCTAGTCTGAATTATTCTACTTATGATAAAGAATTATTTGCTCTTGTTCGGACTTTAGAAACATGGCAACATTATTTATGGCCCAAAGAATTTGTTATACATTCTGATCATGAATCTTTGAAACATATTAAAAGTCAAGCTAAACTGAATCGTAGACATGCTAAATGGGTTGAATTCATTGAGACTTTCCCTTATGTCATTAAACACAAGAAGGGAAAAGAAAATGTTATTGCTGATGCATTGTCTCGTCGCTATACTATGCTTTCACAACTTGACTTCAGAATATTTGGTTTGGAGACCATCAAAGATCAATATGTGCATGATGCTGATTTTAAAGATGTAATGCAGAATTGTAAAGAAGGAAGAATGTGGAACAAGTTTGTTGTTAACGATGGATTTGTGTTTCGTGCTAACAAGCTATTTATTCCAGCTAGCTCCGTTCGTCTTTTGTTGTTGCAGGAGGCGCATGGAGGAGGATTAATGGGACACTTTGGCGTGAAGAAGACGGAGGACGTACTTGCTACACATTTCTTTTGGCCAAAGATGAGACGGGATGTTGAGCGTTTTGTTGCTCGCTGCACTACATGTCAAAAAGCTAAGTCACGACTCAATCCTCATGGTTTATATATGCCTTTGCCTGTACCTAGTGTTCCTTGGGAGGATATATCTATGGACTTTGTTTTAGGTTTACCTCGAACAAAGAAGGGGAGGGATAGCATATTTGTTGTCGTGGATAGATTCTCGAAAATGGCACATTTTATACCATGTCATAAAAGTGATGATGCTGTTAATGTTGCTGATTTGTTCTTTCGTGAAATTATTCGCTTGCATGGTGTGCCAAATACTATTGTTTCAGATCGTGATACTAAATTTCTTAGCCACTTTTGGAGATGTTTATGGGCTAAGTTGGGGACTAAACTGCTTTTTAGTACTACTTGTCACCCCCAAACTGATGGACAAACTGAAGTAGTCAATAGAACGTTGTCTACTATGCTTAGGGCTGTTTTGAAGAATAATAAGAAAATGTGGGAGGAATGCTTGCCTCATATTGAATTTGCTTATAATCGTTCATTGCATTCTACTACTAAGATGTGCCCTTTTGAAGTTGTGTATGGTTTCCTACCTCGTGCACCTATTGATTTGTTGCCTCTTCCATCTTCGGAGAAGGTTAATTTTGATGCTAAACAACGTGCTGAATTAATTTTAAAAATGCATGAGTTAACTAAGGAAAACATTGAGCGTATGAATGCTAAATATAAACTTGCTGGAGATAAGGGTAGAAAACATGTTGTGTTTGCACCTGGAGATCTTGTTTGGTTACATTTGCGTCAGGATAGATTTCCGGATTTGCGCAAATCAAAGCTAATGCCACGTGCTGATGGTCCCTTTAAGGTGTTAGAGAAAATAAATGATAATGCATATAAACTTGAGCTGCCTGCAGATTTTGGGGTTAGTCCCACTTTTAACATTGCAGATTTGAAGCCTTATTTGGGTGAGGAAGATGAACTTCCGTCGAGGACGACTTCATTTCAAGAAGGGGAGGATGATGAGGACATCAATACAATTGTTACACCCACAGCCCCTGCTGCTATACATACTGGACCAATTACTAGAGCTCGTGCACGCCAACTAAATTACCAGGTACTTTCGTTTCTTGGTAATGATTCTAATGTTCATGAGAATATGATGCTGCCTAAATTGGATACATTTGTTTTGCTTACAAATGAAGGGCCTAGCTTGGAGAAAGATGAACATTGGAGCAAGAACAAGCATGGAGATGATGGCATGCGCAAGGGGAACAAGAACGGAGTTACAAGTGATGATTTCAGGACTTTGAAGCCACCATAATGGGTGCATGAAGCCTTGGACGAAATATACAAGATGCCACCTCATAAATTTCGTCCCGAGGCTATTTTAGGTGCTGCGTCACCTTATTATTGGGCCAGGCCCATGTAATTTCGAAATACATAAGTATAGGCTATTTTTAGAGTCCGTATGTGTGGGGAAACAAGAGATAGGGTTGATTTCGGACTCCTCCACCAAGGGCCACGAAATTCCCCCCTCTTCCTCCATATATACAGCCCTTAGGGCATCGTTTAGACTTTGGGTTTTGTTTAGATTAAAAGTTCGCCATAGCTGCAACTTCGCGTACTTCGTTTGTGTTCAACGACCAGACAAAGGCGTCACAGAACCCCACCTTGATAAATAAAGCTTTCATCTTATATTCGCAATATCCAGATTGCAATCTTAGTTTCTTGCTTGTTCTTCGTTTGCTCGCTGGAAACAGACCCTCGTGGTCAGGTTGATCGTGCTCCGGCGTGGTCAATAACCTCTCGGAGTTGGTTTAGCGATTGCTAAGGCGCGACGTCCTCGCACGTTCGTAGTCGGATCGTCAAAGTCGACTTCCACCAAAGCGAAATCCACCATCTCATCGAAAGACGGGACACCTTTGCCTCTATCAATGTCATAAAAGCGATGATGCTGTTAATGTTGCTGATTTGTTCTTTCGTGAAATTATTCGCTTGCATGGTGTGCCAAATACTATTGTTTCAGATCGTGATACTAAATTTCTTAGCCACTTTTGGAGATGTTTATGGGCTAAGTTGGGGACTAAACTGCTTTTTAGTACTACTTGTCACCCCCAAACTGATGGACAAACTGAAGTAGTCAATAGAACGTTGTCTACTATGCTTAGGGCTGTTTTGAAGAATAATAAGAAAATGTGGGAGGAATGCTTGCCTCATATTGAATTTGCTTATAATCGTTCATTGCATTCTACTACTAAGATGTGCCCTTTTGAAGTTGTGTATGGTTTCCTACCTCGTGCACCTATTGATTTGTTGCCTCTTCCATCTTCGGAGAAGGTTAATTTTGATGCTAAACAACGTGCTGAATTGATTTTAAAAATGCATGAGTTAACTAAGGAAAACATTGAGCGCATGAATGCTAAATATAAACTTGCTGGAGATAAGGGTAGAAAACATGTTGTGTTTGCACCTGGAGATCTTGTTTGGTTACATTTGCGTAAGGATAGATTTCCTGATTTGCGCAAATCAAGGTTAGTGCCACGTGCTGATGGTCCCTTTAAGGTGTTAGAGAAAATAAATGATAATGCATATAAACTTGAGCTGCCTGCAGATTTTGGGGTTAGTCCCACTTTTAACATTGCAGATTTGAAGCCTTATTTGGGTGAGGAAGATGAAGTTCCGTCGAGGACGACTTCATTTCAAGAAGGGGAGGATGATGAGGACATCAATACAATTGTTACACCCACAGCCCCTGCTGCTATACATACTGGACCAATTACTAGAGCTCGTGCACGCCAACTAAATTACGAGGTACTTTCGTTTCTTGGTAATGATTCTAATGTTCATGAGAATATGATGCTGCCTAAATTGGATACATTTGTTTTGCTTACAAATGAAGGGCCTAGCTTGGAGAAGGATGAACATTGGAGCAAGAACAAGAATGGAGTTACAAGTGATGATTTCAGGACTTTGAAGCCACCATAATGGGTGCATGAAGCCTTGGACGAAATATACAAGATGCCACTTCATAAATTTCGTCCCGAGGCTATTTTAGGTGCTGCGTCACCTTATTATTGGGCCAGGCCCATGTAATTTCGAAATACATAAGTATAGGCTATTTTTAGAGTCCGTATGTGTGGGGAAACAAGAGATAGGGTTGATTTCGGACCCCTCCACCAAGGGCCACGAAATTCCCCCCTCTTCCTCCATATATACAGCCCTTAGGGCATCGTTTAGACTTTGGGTTTTGTTTAGATTAAAAGTTCGCCATAGCTGCAACTTCGCGTACTTCGTTTGTGTTCAACGACCAGACAAAGGCGTCACAGAACCCCACCTTGATCAATAAAGCTTTCATCTTATATTCGCAATATCCAGATTGCAATCTTAGTTTCTTGCTTGTTCTTCGTTTGCTCGCAGGAAACAGACACTCGTGGTCAGGTTGATCGTGCTCCGGCGTGGTCAATAACCTCTCGTAGTTGGTTTAGCGATTGCTAAGGCGCGACGTCCACGCACGTTCGTAGTCGGATCGTCAAAGTCGACTGCCACCAAAGCGATATCCATCATCTCATCAAAAGACGGGACACCTTTGCCTCTATCAAACTACGAACGTGCGAGGACGTCGCGCCTTAGCAATCGCTAAACCAACTCCGAGAGGTTATTGACCACGCCGGAGCACGATCAACCTGACCACGAGGGTCTGTTTCCTGCGAGCAAACGAAGAACAAGCAAGAAACTGAGATTGCAATCTGGATATTGCGAATATAAGATGAAAGATTTATTGATGAAGGTGGGGTTCTGTGATGCCTTTGTCTGGTCGTTGAACACAAACAAAGTATTCGAAGTTGCAGCTATGGCGAACTTTTAATCTAAACAAAACCCCCAAAGTCTAAACGATGCCCTAAGAGCTGTATATATGGAGGAAGAGGGGGGAATTTCATGGCCCTTGGTGGAGGGGTCCGAAATCAACCCTATCTCTTGTTTCCCCACACATACGGACTCTAAAAATAGCCTATACTTATGTATTTCGAAATTACATGGGCCTGGCCCAATAAAAAGGTGACGCGGCACCTAAAATAGCCTCGGGACGAAATTTATGAAGTGGCATCTTGTATATTTCGTCCAAGGCTTCATGCACCCATTATGGTGGCTTCAAAGTCCTGAAATCATCACTTGTAACTCCGTTCTTGTTCTTGCTCCAATGTTCATCCTTCTCCAAGCTAGGCCCTTCATTTGTAAGCACAACAAATGTATCCAATTTAGGCAGCATCATATTCTCATGAACAATAGAATCATTACCAAGAAACGAAAGTACCTGGTAATTTAGTTGGCGTGCACGAGCTCTAGTAATTGGTCCAGTAAGTATAGCAGCAGGGGCTGTGGGTGTAACAATTGTATTGATGTCCTCATCATTGCCCCAAAATTTCTTGTCCTCTATAGAGGAGATATCGTTTCCACATATATATTGACCGATGCCAGGAATGCCCTTTTGTTCTTGGCTTTCACGCGCGTGAGTTACAGCATGCCATCCGGCGAAAACAAGGAGAATAAGGCATATAGCCGCTAGATTTTCTTCAATTTACGGCCAAATGAGATTGCCCGGATCATAGAGCATCTGCAGAAAGGTACGTTTGTCCCTACCAGGGGGGCTAATGTCTATAAGCAACATAATCTCTCGAATTTCCTTCAAAAGCAAGTGCCAATGGGTTCAGAAACTTGTCTAAAAAACAACGACGAATGATGTTCTTTGACTTTCAGGGCCAAAAAGTCCTGCTTATGGTCGTATTTGAGGGCACTCCGGACCTCCTGGCGCAAGCAGGGCGTATTTTCTGGATTCACGCGCTCGCCGTGAGCTGTTTGAGTACTTGTGGGTCCGACACGGACTCCGAATGAAAAAATTATGACCGTTTTAGTGAACATCTCTCCATTCTATGGCAGTCCTTGAAAGTACTTCATTTTCTCGTGCGCTTTTTGCCTAATTGCCCCAAAATTTTTTGTCCTCTATAGAGGAGATATCATTTCCACATATATATTGACCGATGCCAGGAATGCCCTTTTGTTCTTGGCTTTCAGATGCGTGAGTTACAGCATGCCATCCGGCGAAAACAAGGAGAATAAGGCATATAGCCGCTAGATTTTCTTCAATTTACGGCCAAATGAGATTGCCCGGATCATAGAGCATCTGCAGAAAGGTACGTTTGTCCCTACCAGGGGGGATAATATCTATAAGCAATATAATCTCTCGAATTTCCTTCAAAAGGAATTCCAATGGGTTCAGAAACTTGTCTGAAAAACAGCGACGAATGATGTTCTTTGACTTTCAGGGCCAAAAAGTCCTGCTTAAGGTCGTATTTGAGGGCACTCCGGGCCTCCTGGCGCAAGCGGGGAGAATTTTCTAGATTCGCGCACTCGCCGCGAGCAGTTTGAGTACTTATGGGTCCGACACAGACTCCGAATGACAAAATTATGACCGTTTTAGTGAACATCTGTCCATTCTATGGCAGTCCTTGAAAGTTCTTCATTTTCTCGTGCGCTTTTTGCCTGATTGCCCCAAAATTTCTTGTCCTCTATAGAGGAGATATCGTTTCCACATATATATTGACCGATGCCAGGAATGCCCTTTTGTTCTTGGCTTTCATGCGCATGAGTTACAGCATGCCATCCGGCGAAAACAAGGAGAATAAGGCATATAGCCGCTGGATTTTCTTCAATTTACGGCCAAATGAGATTGCCCGGATCATAGAGCATCTGCAGAAAGGTATGTTTGTCCCTACCAGGGGGCTAATGTCTATGAGCAACATAATCTCTCGAATTTCCTTCAAAAGGAAGTGCCAATGGGTTCAGAAACTTGTCTAAAAAACAACGACGAATGATGTTCTTTGACTTTCAGGGCAAAAAAGTCCTGCTTATGGCCGTATTTGAGGGCACTCCGGGCCTCCTGGCGCAAGCAGGGAGTATTTTCTAGATTCACGCGCTCGCCGTGAGCTGTTTGAGTACTTGTGGGTCCGACACGGACTCCGAATGAAAAAATTATGACCGTTTTAGTGAACCTCTCTCCATTCTATGGAAGTCCTTGAAAGTACTTCATTTTCTCGTGCGCTTTTTGCCTAATTGCCCCAAAATTTCTTGTCCTCTATAGAGGAGATATCGTTTCCACATATATATTGACCGATGCCAGGAATGCCCTTTTGTTCTTGGCTTTCACGCGCGTGAGTTACAGCATGCCATCCGGCGAAAACAAGGAGAATAAGGCATATAGCCGCTAGATTTTCTTCAATTTACGGCCAAATGAGATTGCCCGGATCATAGAGCATCTGCAGAAAGTTACGTTTGTCCCTACCATGGGGGCTAATGTCTATAAGCAACATAATCTCTCGAATTTCCTTCAAAAGGAAGTGCCAATGGGTTCAGAAACTTGTCTGAAAAACAGCGACGAATGATGTTCTTTGACTTTCAGGGCCAAAAAGTCCCGCTTAAGGCCGTACTTGAGGGCACTCCGGGCCTCCTAGCGTAAGCGGGGAGTATTTTCTGGATTCGCACGCTCGTCGCGAGCAGTTTGAGTACTTATGGGTCCGACACGGACTCCGAATGACAAAATTATGACCGTTTTAGTGAACATCTGTCCATTCTATGGCAGTCCTTGAAAGTACTTCATTTTCTCGTGCGCTTTTTGCCTGACTCCCCAAAATTTCTTGTCCTCTATAGAGGAGATATCGTTTCCACATATATATTGACCGATGCCAGGAATGCCCTTTTGTTCTTGGCTTTCACGCGCGTGAGTTACAGCATGCCATCCGGCGAAAACAAGGAGAATAAGGCATATAGCCGCTGGATTTTCTTCAATTTACAGCCAAATGAGATTGCCCGGATCATAGAGCATCTGCAGAAAGGTACGTTTGTCCCTAGCAGGGGGGCTAATGTCTATAAGCAACATAATCTCTCGAATTTCCTTCAAAAGGAAGTGCCGATGGGTTCAGAAACTTGTCTAAAAAACAACGACGAATGATGTTCTTTGACTTTCAGGGCCAAAAAGTCCCGCTTAAGGCCGTATTTGAGGGCACTCCAGGCCTCCTAGCGCTAGCGTGGAGTATTTTCTGGATTCGCGCGCTCGTCGCGAGCAGTTTGAGTACTTATGGGTCCGACACGGACTCCGAATGACAAAATTATGACCGTTTTAGTGAACATCTGTCCATTCTATGGCAGTCCTTGAAAGTACTTCATTTTCTCTTGCGATTTTAGCCTGATTGCCCCAAAATTTCTTGTCCTCTATAGAGGAGATATCGTTTCCACATATATATTGACCGATGCCAGGAATGCCCTTTTGTTCTTGGCTTTCACGCGCGTGAGTTACAGCATGCCATCCGGCGAAAACAAGGAGAATAAGGCATATAGCCGCTAGATTTTCTTCAATTTACGGCCAAATGAGATTGCCCGGATCATAGAGCATCTGCAGAAAGTTACATTTGTCCCTACCATGGGGGCTAATGTCTATAAGCAACATAATCTCTCGAATTTCCTTCAAAAGGAAGTGCCAATGGGTTCAGAAACTTGTCTGAAAAACAGCGACGAATGATGTTCTTTGACTTTCAGGGCCAAAAAGTCCCGCTTAAGGCCGTATTTGAGGGCACTCCGGGCCTCCTAGCGCAAGCAGGTAGTATTTTCTGGATTCGCGCAATCGCCGCGAGCAGTTTGAGTACTTATGGGTCCGACACGGACTCCGAATGACAAAATTATGACCGTTTTAGTGAACATCTGTCCATTCTATGGTAGTCCTTGAAAGTACTTCATTTTCTCGTGCGCTTTTTGCCTGATTGCCCCAAAATTTCTTGTCCTCTATAGAGGAGATATCGTTTCCACATATATATTAACCGATGCCAGGAATGCCCTTTTGTTCTTGGCTTTCACGCGCGTGAGTTACAGCATACCATCCGGCGAAAACAAGGAGAATAAGGCATATAGCCGCTAGATTTTCTTCAATTTACGGCCAAATGAGATTGCCCGGATCATAGAGCATCTGCAGAAAGTTACGTTTGTCCCTACCATGGGGGCTAATGTCTATAAGCAATATAATCTCTCGAATTTCCTTCAAAAGGAAGTGCCAATGGGTTCAGAAACTTGTCTGAAAAACAGCGACGAATGATGTTCTTTGACTTTCAGGGCCAAAAAGTCCCGCTTAAGGCCGTATTTGAGGGCACTCCGGGCCACCTAGCGCAAGCGGGGAGTATTTTCTGGATTCGCGCACTCGCGACGAGTAGTTTGATTACTTATGGGTCCAACACGGACTCCGAATGACAAAATTATGACCGTTTTAGTGAACATCTGTCCATTCTATGGCAGTCCTTGAAAGTACTTCATTTTCTCGTGCGCTTTTTGCCTGATTGCCCCAAAATTTCTTGTCCTCTATAGAGGAGATATCGTTTCCACATATATATTGACCGATGCCAGGAATGCCCTATTGTTCTTGGCTTTCATGCGCGTGATTTACAGCATGCCATCCGGCGAAAACAAGGAGAATAAGGCATATAGCCGCTGGATTTTCTTCAATTTACGGCCAAATGAGATTGCCCGGATCATAGAGCATCTACAGAAAGGTACGTTTGTCCCTAGCAGGGGGGCTAATGTCTATAAGCAACATAATCTCTCGAATTTCCTTCAAAAGGAAGTGTCAATGGGTTCAGAAACTTGTCGAAAAAACAACGACGAATGATGTTATTTGACTTTCAGGGCCAAAAAGTCCTTCTTAAGGCCGTATTTGAGGGCACTCCAGGCCTCCTGGCGCAAGCGGGGATTATTTTCTGGATTCGCGCACTCGCCGCGAGCAGTTTGAGTACTTATGGGTCCGACACGGACTCCGAATGACAAAATTATGACTGTTTTAGTGAACATCTGTCCATTCTATGGCAGTCCTTGAAAGTACTTCATTTTCTCGTGCGCTTTTTGCGTGATTGCCCCAAAATTTCTTGTCCTCTATAGAGGAGATATCGTTTCCACATATATATTGACCGATGCCAGGAATGCCCTTTTGTTCTTGGCTTTCACGCGCGTGAGTTACAGCATGCCATCCGGCGAAAACAAGGAGAATAAGGCATATAGCCACTAGATTTTCTTCAATTTACGGCCAAATGAGATTGCCCGGATCATAGAGCATCTGCAGAAAGGTACGTTTGTCCCTACCATGGGGGCTAATGTCTATAAGCAACATAATCCCTCGAATTTCCTTCAAAAGGAAGTGCCAATGGGTTCAGAAACTTGTCTGAAAAACAGCGACGAATGATGTTCTTTGACTTTCAGGGCCAAAAAGTCCCGCTTAAGGCCGTATTTGAGGGCACTCCGGGCCTCCTAGTGCAAGCGGGGAGTATTTTCTGGATTCGCGTGCTCACCGTGAGCAGTTTGAGTACATATGGGTCCGACACGGACTCCGAATGACAAAATTATGACCGTTTTAGTGAACATCTGTCCATTCTTTTGCAGTCCTTGAAAGTACTTCATTTTCTCGTGCGCTTTTTGCATGATTGCCCCAAAATTTCTTGTCCTCTATAGAGGAGATATCGTTTCCACATATATATTGACCGATGCCAGGAATGCCCTTTTGTTCTTGGCTTTCACGCGCGTGAGTTACAGCATGCCATCCGGCGAAAACAAGGAGAATAAGGCATATAGCCGCTGGATTTTCTTCAATTTACGGCCAAATGAGATTGCCCGGATCATAGAGCATCTGCAGAAAGGTAAGTTTGTCCCTACCAGGGGGGCTAATGTCTATAAGCAACATAATCTCTTGAATTTCCTTCAAAAGGAAGTGCCAATGGGTTCAGAAACTTGTCTAAAAAACAACGACGACTGATATTCTTTGACTTTCAGGGCCAAAAAGTCCTGCTTATGGCCGTATTTGAGGGCACTCCGGGCCTCTTGGCGCACGCGCTCGCCGCGAGCTGTTTGAGTACTTATGGGTCCGACACGGACTCCGAATGACAAAATTATGACCGTTTTAGTGAACATCTGTCCATTCTATGGCAGTCCTTGAAAGTACTTCATTTTCTCGTGCGCTTTTTGCCTGATTGCCCCAAAATTTCTTGTCCTCTATAGAGGAGATATCGTTTCCACATATATATTGATCGATGCCAGGAATGCCCTATTGTTCTTGGCTTTCACGCGCGTGAGTTACAGCATGCCATCCGGCAAAAACAAGGAGAATAAGGCATATAGCCGCTGGATTTTCTTCAATTTACGGCCAAATGAGATTGCCCGGATCATAGAGCATCTACAGAAAGGTACGTTTGTCCCTAGCAGGGGGGCTAATGTCTATAAGCAACATAATCTCTCGAATTTCCTTCAAAAGGAAGTGTCAATGGGTTCAGAAACTTGTCTAAAAAACAACGACGAATGATGTTCTTTGACTTTCAGGGCCAAAAGTCCTTCTTAAGGCCGTATTTGAGGGCACTCCGGGCCTCCTGGCGCAAGCGGGGAGTATTTTCTGGATTCGCGCACTCGCCGCGAGCAGTTTGAGTACTTATGGGTTCGACACGGACTCCGAAGGACAAAATTATGACTGTTTTAGTGAACATCTGTCCATTCTATGGCAGTCCTTGAAAGTACTTCAATTTCTCATGCGCTTTTTGCGTGATTGCCCCAAAATTTCTTGTCCTCTATAGAGGAGATATCGTTTCCACATATATATTGACCGATGCCAGGAATGCCCTTTTGTTCTTGGCTTTCACGCGCGTGAGTTACAGCATGCCATCCGGCGAAAACAAGGAGAATAAGGCATATAGCCACTAGATTTTCTTCAATTTACGGCCAAATGAGATTGCCCGGATCATAGAGCATCTGCAGAAAGGTACGTTTGTCCCTACCATGGGGGCTAATGTCTATAAGCAACATAATCCCTCGAATTTCCTTCAAAAGGAAGTGCCAATGGGTTCAGAAACTTGTCTGAAAAACAGCGACGAATGATGTTCTTTGACTTTCAGGGCCAAAAAGTCCCGCTTAAGGCCGTATTTGAGGGCACTCCGGGCCTCCTAGGGCAAGCGGGGAGTATTTTCTGGATTCGCGTGCTCACCGTGAGCAGTTTGAGTACATATGGGTCCGACACGGACTCCGAATGACAAAATTATGACCGTTTTAGTGAACATCTGTCCATTCTTTTGCAGTCCTTGAAAGTACTTCATTTTCTCGTGCGCTTTTTGCCTGATTGCCCCAAAATTTCTTGTCCTCTATAGAGGAGATATCGTTTCCACATATATATTGACCGATGCCAGGAATGCCCTTTTGTTCTTGGCTTTCACGCGCGTGAGTTACAGCATGCCATCCGGCGAAAACAAGGAGAATAAGGCATATAGCCGCTGAATTATCTTCAATTCACGGCCAAATGAGATTGCCCGGATCATAGAGCATCTGCAGAAAGGTAAGTTTGTCCCTACCAGGGGGGCTAATGTCTATAAGCAACATAATCTCTTGAATTTCCTTCAAAAGGAAGTGCCAATGGGTTTAGAAACTTGTCCAAAAAACAACGACGAATGATATTCTTTGACTTTCAGGGCCAAAAAGTCCTGCTTATGGCCGTATTTGAGGGCACTCCGGGCCTCTTGGCGCAAGCGGAGAGTATTTTCTGGATTCGCGCGCTCGCCGCGAGCTGTTTGAGTACTTATGGGTCTGACACAGACTCCGAATGACAAAATTATGACCGTTTTAGTGAACATCTGTCCATTCTATGGCAGTCCTTGAAAGTACTTCATTTTCTCGTGCGCTTTTTGCCTGATTGCCCCAAAATTTCTTGTCCTCTATAGAGGAGATATCGTTTCCACATATATATTAACCGATGCCAGGAATGCCCTTTTGTTCTTGGCTTTCACGCGCGTGAGTTACAGCATGCTATCCGGCGAAAACAAGGAGAATAAAGCATATAGCCGCTGGATTTTCTTCAATTTACGGCCAAATGAGATTACCCGGATCATAGAGCATCTGCAGAAAGGTACGTTTGTCCCTACCAGGGGGGCTAATGTCTATAAGCAATATAATCTCTCGAATTTCCTTCAAAAGGAAGTGCCAATGGGTTCAGAAACTTGTCTAAAAAACAACGACGAATGATGTTCTTTGACTTTCAGGGCCAAAAAGTCCTGCTTATGGTCGTATTTGAGGGCACTCCGGGCATCCTGGCGCAAGCAAAGAGTATTTTCTGGATTCACGCGCCCGCCGCAAGCTGTTTGAGTACTTATGGGTCCGACACGGACTCCGAATGACAAAATTATGACCGTTTTAGTGAACGTCTGTCCATTCTATGGCAGTCCTTGAAAGTACTTCATTTTCTCTTGCGATTTTTGCCTGATTGCCCCAAAATTTCTTGTCCTCTATAGAGGAGATATCGTTTCCACATATATATTGACCGATGCCAGGAATGCCCTTTTGTTCTTGGCTTTCATGCGCGTGAGTTACAGCATGCCATCCGGCGAAAACAAGGAGAATAAGGCATATAGCCGCTAGATTTTCTTCAATTTACGGCCAAATGAGATTGCCTGGATCATAGAGCATCTGCAGAAAGTTATGTTTGTCCCTACCATGGGGGCTAAAGTCTATAAGCAACATAATCTCTCGAATTTCCTTCAAAAGGAAGTGCCAATGGGTTCAGAAACTTGTCTGAAAAACAGCGACGAATGATGTTCTTTGACTTTCAGGGCCAAAAAGTCCCGCTTAAGGCCGTATTTGAGGGCACTCCGGGCCTCCTAGCGCAAGCGGGGAGTATTTTCTGGATTCGCACAATCGCCGCGAGCAGTTTGAGTACATATGGGTCCGACACGGACTCCGAATGACAAAATTATGACCGTTTTAGTGAACATCTGTCCATTCTTTTGCAGTCCTTGAAAGTACTTCATTTTCTCGTGCGCTTTTTGCCTGATTGCCCCAAAATTTCTTGTCCTCTATAGAGGAGATATCGTTTCCACATATATATTGACCGATGCCAGGAATGCCCTTTTGTTCTTGGCTTTCACGCGCGTGAGTTACAGCATGCCATCCGGCGAAAACAAGGAGAATAAGGCATATAGCCGCTGGATTTTCTTCAATTTACGGCCAAATGAGATTGCCCGGATCATAGAGCATCTGCAGAAAGGTAAGTTTGTCGCTACCAGGGGGGCTAATGTCTATAAGCAACATAATCTCTTGAATTTCCTTCAAAAGGAAGTGCCAATGGGTTCAGAAACTTGTCTAAAAAACAACGACGAATGATATTCTTTGACTTTCAGGGCCAAAAAGTCCTGCTTATGGCCGTATTTGAGGGCACTCCGGGCCTCTTGGCGCACGCGCTCGCCGCGAGCTGTTTGAGTACTTATGGGTCCGACACGGACTCCGAATGACAAAATTATGACCGTTTTAGTGAACATCTGTCCATTCTATGGCAGTCCTTGAAAGTACTTCATTTTCTCATGCGCTTTTTGCCTGATTGCCCCAAAATTTCTTGTCCTCTATAGAGGAGATATCGTTTCCACATATATATTGATCGATGCCAGGAATGCCCTATTGTTCTTGGCTTTCACGCGCGTGAGTTACAGCATGCCATCCGGCAAAAACAAGGAGAATAAGGCATATAGCCGCTGGATTTTCTTCAATTTACGGCCAAATGAGATTGCCCGGATCATAGAGCATCTACAGAAAGGTACGTTTGTCCCTAGCAGGGGGGCTAATGTCTATAAGCAACATAATCTCTCGAATTTCCTTCAAAAGGAAGTGTCAATGGGTTCAGAAACTTGTCTAAAAAACAACGACGAATGATGTTCTTTGACTTTCAGGGCCAAAAGTCCTTCTTAAGGCCGTATTTGAGGGCACTCCGGGCCTCCTGGCGCAAGCGGGTAGTATTTTCTGGATTCGCGCACTCGCCGCGAGCAGTTTGAGTACTTATGGGTCCGACACGGACTCCGAAGGACAAAATTATGACTGTTTTAGTGAACATCTGTCCATTCTATGGCAGTCCTTGAAAGTACTTCAATTTCTCATGCGCTTTTTGCGTGATTGCCCCAAAATTTCTTGTCCTCTATAGAGGAGATATCGTTTCCACATATATATTGACCGATGCCAGGAATGCCCTTTTGTTCTTGGCTTTCACGCGCGTGAGTTACAGCATGCCATCCGGCGAAAACAAGGAGAATAAGGCATATAGCCACTAGATTTTCTTCAATTTACGGCCAAATGAGATTGCCCGGATCATAGAGCATCTGCAGAAAGGTACGTTTGTCCCTACCATGGGGGCTAATGTCTATAAGCAACATAATCCCTCGAATTTCCTTCAAAAGGAAGTGCCAATGGGTTCAGAAACTTGTCTGAAAAACAGCGACGAATGATGTTCTTTGACTTTCAGGGCCAAAAAGTCCCGCTTAAGGCCGTATTTGAGGGCACTCCGGGCCTCCTAGGGCAAGCGGGGAGTATTTTCTGGATTCGCGTGCTCACCGTGAGCAGTTTGAGTACATATGGGTCCGACACGGACTCCGAATGACAAAATTATGACCGTTTTAGTGAACATCTGTCCATTCTTTTGCAGTCCTTGAAAGTACTTCATTTTCTCGTGCGCTTTTTGCCTGATTGCCCCAAAATTTCTTGTCCTCTATAGAGGAGATATCGTTTCCACATATATATTGACCGATGCCAGGAATGCCCTTTTGTTCTTGGCTTTCACGCGCGTGAGTTACAGCATGCCATCCGGCGAAAACAAGGAGAGAACACAACATGTTTTCTACCCTTATCTCCAGCAAGTTTATATTTAGCATTCATACGCTCAATGTTTTCCTTAGTTAACTCATGCATTTTTAAAATCAATTCAGCACGTTGTTTAGCATCAAAATTAACCTTCTCCGAAGATGGAAGAGGCAACAAATCAATAGGTGCACGAGGTAGGAAACCATACACAACTTCAAAAGGGCACATCTTAGTAGTAGAATGCAATGAACGATTATAAGCAAATTCAATATGAGGCAAGCATTCCTCCCACATTTTCTTATTATTCTTCAAAACAGCCCTAAGCATAGTAGACAACGTTCTATTGACTACTTCAGTTTGTCCATCAGTTTGGGGGTGACAAGTAGTACTAAAAAGCAGTTTAGTCCCCAACTTAGCCCATAAACATCTCCAAAAGTGGCTAAGAAATTTAGTATCACGATCTGAAACAATAGTATTTGGCACACCATGCAAGCGAATAATTTCACGAAAGAACAAATCAGCAACATTAACAGCATCATTGCTTTTATGACATGGTATAAAGTGTGCCATTTTCGAGAATCTATCCATGACAACAAATATGCTATCCCTCCCCTTCTTTGTTCGAGGTAAACCTAAAACAAAGTCCATAGATATATCCTCCCAAGGAACACTAGGTACAGGCAAAGGCATATATAAACCATGAGGATTGAGTCGTGACTTAGCTTTTTGACATGTAGTGCATCGAGCAATAAAACGCTCAACATCCCGTCTCATCTTTGGCCAAAAGAAATGTGTAGCAAGTACGTCCTCCGTCTTCTTCACGCCAAAGTGTCCCATTAATCCTCCTCCATGCGCCTCCTGCAACAACAAAAGACGAACGGAGCTAGCTGGATTGCATAGCTTGTTAGCACGAAACACAAATCCATCGTTAACGTCAAACTTGTTCCACATTCTTCCTTCTTTACAATTCTGCATTACATCTTTAAAATCAGCATCATGCACATATTGATCTTTGATGGTCTCCAAACCAAATATTTTGAAGTCAAGTTGTGAAAGCATAGTATAGCGACGAGACAATGCATCAGCAATAACATTTTCTTTTCCCTTCTTGTGTTTAATGACATAAGGGAAAGTCTCAATGAATTCAACCCATTTAGCATGTCTACGATTCAGTTTAGCTTGACTTTTAATATGTTTCAAAGATTCATGATCAGAATGTATAACAAATTCTTTGGGCCATAAATAATGTTGCCATGTTTCTAAAGTCCGAACAAGAGCATATAATTCTTTATCATAAGTAGAATAATTCAGACTAGGCCCACTCAATTTTTCAGAAAAGTATGCAACAGGTTTGCCATCTTGTAATAACACACCTCCTAATCCAATTCCACTAGCATCACATTCAAGCTCAAAAGTCTTATTAAAATCAGGAAGTTGGAGTAAAGGAGCATGTGTCAACTTATCTTTCAATACCGTGAAGGCTTCTTCCTGTGCGGTACCCCAAACAAAAGGCACATCCTTCTTTGTAAGCTCGTTGAGAGGTGCAGACATGGTGCTGAAATCTCTCACAAAACGCCTATAGAATCCAGCGAGGCCAAGAAAACTCCTCACTTGTGTGACCGTTTTGGGCTGCGGCCAACTCTCAATAGCTTCAATCTTGGCTTTGTCAACTTCAATTCCCTGTGGAGTAACAACATAGCCAAGAAAAGATACTCGGTCGGTGCAAAAGGTGCACTTCCCAAGGTTACCAAACAAATGTGCATCACGTAGAGCAATAAAAACAGCACGTAAATGTTCCAAATGTTCTTCCAAAGATCTGCTATAAATCAGTATATCATCAAAATAGACTACCACAAATCGTCCAATGAAAGCACGTAAAACTTCGTTCATTAGTCTCATGAAAGTACTAGGCGCATTAGTTAACCCAAAAGGCATGACTAACCACTCATATAATCCAAACTTAGTTTTAAATGCTGTTTTCCATTCATCCCCCAATTTCATACGAATTTGATGGTATCCACTACGCAAATCAACTTTGGAGAATATTGTAGAGCCACTCAATTCATCAAGCATATCATCTAGCCTAGGAATAGGATGACGATAACGAATAGTAATATTATTAATGCCTCTACAATCAACACACATACGCGATGTACCATCCTTTTTCGGCACTGGAATAATAGGAACAGCACAAGGACTAAGGGATTCGCGTATATAACCTTTGTCGAGAAGCTCTTGTACTTGACGCATAATCTCCTTCGTCTCCTCTGGATTGGTACGGTATGGCGCACGGTTTGGCAGTGAAGCACCGGGAATTAAGTCAATCTGATGCTCAATCCCTCGAATAGGCGGTAATCCCGGTGGCACGTCTTGTGGAAAAACGTCAGCGAACTCCTGCAAAATGTTAGTGACAGCAGGAGGCAAAGAGGAAGGCACGTCCTCGAATGAAAATAATGCCTCTTTGCACACAAAAGCATAGCAAACAGATTTGCTGAAATCTAGCTCATCAATATCAGATTTGGTGGCAAATAAACATGCACTTTTCAATTTAATTTCAGAAGCAACACTAGATGGTTTATTATTAGGCTTCATTTGTTGCTCAAATTCTTTTGCCACAATCTGATTTTCACTCTTATTCTTCTCCTGTTGTGCTTTATTAGCTCTATTAATATCATCTTTCAAAATGGAATCAGGAGTCATAGGAAGCAAAGTAATATTTTTATCCTTATGAACAAGAGTATAGTGATTGTTTCTACCATGGTGTACAGAATTTTTTTCAAATTGCCATGGTCTACCAAGTAATAAGGAACATGCTTGCATAGGTACCTGATGAGGACATCAATACAATTGTTACACCCACAGCCCCTGCTGCTATACATACTGGACCAATTACTAGAGCTCGTGCACGCCAACTAAATTACCAGGTACTTTCGTTTCTTGGTAATGATTCTAATGTTCATGAGAATATGATGCTGCCTAAATTGGATACATTTGTTTTGCTTACAAATGAAGGGCCTAGCTTGGAGAAGGATGAACATTGCAGCAAGAACAAGCATGGAGATGATGGCATGCGCAAGGGGAACAAGAACGGAGTTACAAGTGATGATTTCAGGACTTTGAAGCCACCATAATGGGTGCATGAAGCCTTGGACGAAATATACAAGATGCCACTTCATAAATTTCGTCCCGAGGCTATTTTAGGTGCTGCGTCACCTTATTATTGGGCCAGGCCCATGTAATTTCGAAATACATAAGTATAGGCTATTTTTAGAGTCCGTATGTGTGGGGAAACAAGAGATAGGGCTGATTTCGGACCCCTCCACCAAGGGCCACGAAATTCCCCCCTCTTCCTCCATATATACAGCCCTTAGGGCATCGTTTAGACTTTGGGTTTTGTTTAGATTAAAAGTTCGCCATAGCTGCAACTTCGCGTACTTCGTTTGTGTTCAACGACCAGACAAAGGCGTCACAGAACCCCACCTTGATCAATAAAGCTTTCATCTTATATTCGCAATATCCAGATTGCAATCTTAGTTTCTTGCTTGTTCTTCGTTTGCTCGCAGGAAACAGACCCTCGTGGTCAGGTTGATCGTGCTCCGGCGTGGTCAATAACCTCTCGGAGTTGGTTTAGCGATTGCTAAGGCGCGACGTCCTCGCACGTTTGTAGTCGGATCGTCAAAGTCGACTTCCACCAAAGCGATATCCATCATCTCATCGAAAGACGGGACACCTTTGCCTCTATCAAACGTGTTTTGAGTGTGCAGGTCACACAAGTTGAGCAAAATCAGAGGCACAATTTGTTCCATACCAAGGGAGTTGTGAAGGAACGTTCTGTGCGCGTCATAATAGACGGAGGGAGCTGCAACAACTTGGCTAGCATGGAGATGGTGGAGAAGCTTTCTCTCACCACAAGACCACATCCACATCCTTACTACATCCAATGGTTCAACAACATCGGCAAGGTTAAGGTAACACGTACTGTTCGTGTGCATTTTAGTATCTCTACATATGCTGATTATGTTGATTGTGATGTGGTACCTATGCAAGCATGTTCCTTATTACTTGGTAGACCATGGCAATTTGATAAAAATTCTGTACACCATGGTAGAAACAATCACTATACTCTTGTTCATAAGGATAAAAATATTTCTTTGCTTCCTATGACTCCTGATTCCATTTTGAAAGATGATATTAATAAGCTAATAAAGCACAACAGGAGAAGAATAAGAGTGAAAATCAGATTGTGGCAAAAGAATTTGAGCAACAAATGAAGCCTAATAATAAACCATCTAGTGTTGCTTCTGAAATTAAATTGAAAAGTGCATGTTTATTTGCCACCAAATCTGATATTGATGAGCTAGATTTCAGCAAATCTGTTTGCTATGCTTTTGTGTGCAAAGAGGCATTATTTTCATTCGAGGACATGCCTTCCTCTTTGCCTCCTGCTGTCACTAACATTTTGCAGGAGTTCGCTGACGTTTTTCCACAAGACGTGCCACCGGGATTACCGCCTATTCGAGGGATTGAGCATCAGATTGACTTAATTCCCGGTGCTTCACTGCCAAACCGTGCACCATACCGTACCAATCCAGAGGAGACGAAGGAGATTATGCGTCAAGTACAAGAGCTTCTCGACAAAGGTTATATATGCGAATCCCTTAGTCCTTGTGCTGTTCCTATTATTCTAGTGCCGAAAAAGGATGGTACATCACGTATGTGTGTTGATTGTAGAGGCATTAATAATATTACTATTCGTTATCGTCATCCTATTCCTAGGCTCGATGATATGCTTGATGAATTGAGTGGCTCTACAATATTCTCCAAAGTTGATTTGCGTAGTGGATACCATCAAATTCGTATGAAATTGGGGGATGAATGGAAAACAGCATTTAAAACTAAGTTTGGATTATATGAGTGGTTAGTCATGCCTTTTGGGTTAACTAATGCGCCTAGTACTTTCATGAGACTAATGAACGAAGTTTTACGTGCTTTCATTGGACGATTTGTGGTAGTCTATTTTGATGATATACTGATTTATAGCAGATCTTTGGAAGAACATTTGGAACATTTACGTGCTGTTTTTATTGCTCTACGTGATGCACATTTGTTTGGTAACCTTGGGAAGTGCACCTTTTGCACCGACCGAGTATCTTTTCTTGGCTATGTTGTTACTCCACAGGGAATTGAAGTTGACAAAGCCAAGATTGAAGCTATTGAGAGTTGGCCGCAGCCCAAAACGGTCACACAAGTGAGGAGTTTTCTTGGCCTCGCTGGATTCTATAGGCGTTTTGTGAGAGATTTCAGCACCATGTCTGCACCTCTCAACGAGCTTACAAAGAAGGATGTGCCTTTTGTTTGGGGTACCGCACAGGAAGAAGCCTTCACGGTATTGAAAGATAAGTTGACACATGCTCCTTTACTCCAACTTCCTGATTTTAATAAGACTTTTGAGCTTGAATGTGATGCTAGTGGAATTGGATTAGGAGGTGTGTTATTACAAGATGGCAAACCTGTTGCATACTTTTCTGAAAAATTGAGTGGGCCTAGTCTGAATTATTCTACTTATGATAAAGAATTATATGCTCTTGTTCGGACTTTAGAAACATGGCAACATTATTTATGGCCCAAAGAATTTGTTATACATTCTGATCATGAATCTTTGAAACATATTAAAAGTCAAGCTAAACTGAATCGTAGACATGCTAAATGGGTTGAATTCATTGAGACTTTCCCTTATGTCATTAAACACAAGAAGGGAAAAGAAAATGTTATTGCTGATGCATTGTCTCGTCGCTATACTATGCTTTCACAACTTGACTTCAAAATATTTGGTTTGGAGACCATCAAAGATCAATATGTGCATGATGCTGATTTTAAAGATGTAATGCAGAATTGTCAAGAAGGAAGAATGTGGAACAAGTTTGTCATTAACGATGGATTTGTGTTTCGTGCTAACAAGCTATGCATTCCAGCTAGCTCCGTTCGTCTTTTGTTGTTGCAGGAGGCGCATGGAGGAGGATTAATGGGACACTTTGGCGTGAAGAAGACGGAGGACGTACTTGCTACACATTTCTTTTGGCCAAAGATGAGACGGGATGTTGAGCGTTTTATTGCTCGATGCACTACATGTCAAAAAGCTAAGTCACGACTCAATCCTCATGGTTTATATATGCCTTTGCCTGTACCTAGTGTTCCTTGGGAGGATATATCTATGGACTTTGTTTTAGGTTTACCTCGAACAAAGAAGGGGAGGGATAGCATATTTGTTGTCGTGGATAGATTCTCGAAAATGGCACACTTTATACCATGTCATAAAAGCGATGATGCTGTTAATGTTGCTGATTTGTTCTTTCGTGAAATGATTCGCTTGCATGGTGTGCCAAATACTATTGTTTCAGATCGTGATACTAAATTTCTTAGCCACTTTTGGAGATGTTTATGGGCTAAGTTGGGGACTAAACTGCTTTTTAGTACTACTTGTCACCCCCAAACTGATGGACAAACTGAAGTAGTCAATAGAACGTTGTCTACTATGCTTAGGGCTGTTTTGAAGAATAATAAGAAAATGTGGGAGGAATGCTTGCCTCATATTGAATTTGCTTATAATCGTTCATTGCATTCTACTACTAAGATGTGCCCTTTTGAAGTTGTGTATGGTTTCCTACCTCGTGCACCTATTGATTTGTTGCCTCTTCCATCTTCGGAGAAGGTTAATTTTGATGCTAAACAACGTGCTGAATTAATTTTAAAAATGCATGAGTTAACTAAGGAAAACATTGAGCGTATGAATGCTAAATATAAACTTGCTGGAGATAAGGGTAGAAAACATGTTGTGTTTGCACCTGGAGATCTTGTTTGGTTACATTTGCGTAAGGATAGATTCCCTGATTTGCGCAAATCAAAGCTAATGCCACGTGCTGATGGTCCCTTTAAGGTGTTAGACAAAATAAATGATAATGCATATAAACTTGAGCTGCCTGCAGATTTTGGGGTTAGTCCCACTTTTAATATTGCAGATTTGAAGCCTTATTTGGGTGAGGAAGATGAACTTCCGTCGAGGACGACTTCATTTCAAGAAGGGGAGGATGATGAGGACATCAATACAATTGTTACACCCACAGCCCCTGCTGCTATACATACTGGACCAATTACTAGAGCTCGTGCACGCCAACTAAATTACCAGGTACTTTCGTTTCTTGGTAATGATTCTAATGTTCATGAGAATATGATGCTGCCTAAATTGGATACATTTGTTTTGCTTACAAATGAAGGGCCTAGCTTGGAGAAGGATGAACATTGGAGCAAGAACAAGCATGGAGATGATGGCATGCGCAAGGGGAACAAGAACGGAGTTACAAGTGATGATTTCAGGACTTTGAAGCCACCATAATGGGTGCATGAAGCCTTGGACGAAATATACAAGATGCCACTTCATAAATTTCGTCCCGAGGCTATTTTAGGTGCTGCGTCACCTTATTATTGGGCCAGGCCCATGTAATTTCGAAATATATAAGTATAGGCTATTTTTAGAGTCCGTATGTGTGGGGAAACAAGAGATAGGGTTGATTTCGGACTCCTCCACCAAGGGCCACGAAATTCCCCCCTCTTCCTCCATATATACAGCCCTTAGGGCATCGTTTAGACTTTGGGTTTTGTTTAGATTAAAAGTTCGCCATAGCTGCAACTTCGCGTACTTCGTTTGTGTTCAACGACCAGACAAAGGCGTCACAGAACCCCACCTTGATCAATAAAGCTTTCATCTTATATTCGCAATATCCAGATTGCAATCTTAGTTTCTTGCTTGTTCTTCGTTTGCTCGCAGGAAACAGACCCTCGTGGTCAGGTTGATCGTGCTCCGGCGTGGTCAATAACCTCTCGGAGTTGGTTTAGCGATTGCTAAGGCGCGACGTCCTCGCACGTTCGTAGTCGGATCGTCAAAGTCGACTTCCACCAAAGCGAAATCCACCATCTCATCGAAAGACGGGACACCTTGGCCTCTATCACATCCTCCTCCGCATCAGCAGCAGGAGCCACAGAAGTATCAACAGCAGCACCAACAGTTTGGCCAAACGCAAGAGGAACACGGCTTGCTCGGCGGAGGTCTGCTTCGCGACGTGGAGGTAGTCGTTGTTGTTGTTGTTGGAGAGGTGCGTTAGGTGCAGCAGGTGGTGGTGGTGGAAGACGCGCGAGCAATTCATTAAACTTGTTATCGAGCTTTGTTTCGAACGTCTTCTCAAGGCCAGTGATCTTCTCCATGGCCTCTTCAAAATTGTTCAGCACATCTTGCACCTGTTCAGTCATCATTTGCTGAAACTTATCATGAAGCTCCTTGTTCGATAAATTCTCCCAGTCAATCTCGTCGGCTTGTGATCCTGGCATGGTTAGTAGCAATAGAAACACACAAGAATATGATCCTACAGACTACGAACAAGTGGTGGTGGTGGGTGTCACAAATCCGTCAAGCAAATCTCAAATTCTTACCAGTTCTTACCCAGCAGCAGGCGGTGATCGGCAACCGTTGTAGTCAAAAACTCTCAAAGCTTGGATAGAGCGATTACCAGGGAGAGTCAAACGCACGACGTAGATGTATGTGGAGCTGGGAAGGCTTATAATATGGTAGCAAAAAGGGTCAGCAATAATCAATTCAGAGATGCAAAGTTGAATAAACGCTCAACGACGGTACTGTGCTGGTCCTAGGCTAGACTGTGCTAGAGACGCGAGCCTAGAACACTAACAAAATCACGGCGCGACACGTAAACAAGGGAAAAGCACACTCTGAATTTTTTTTTTCGCTCTTTTTTTTTTGGGCTCTTTTTTTTTGCGCTGCTTTTTTTTGCGAAAAATCACTATAATGGCGAGTGTCTCAAAACTCTTCCTAGCTCAAACTGACAGGATGGGCACGAAATTTTTTCGACCAAAATTTTTTTTTTTCGACTGCCCGGACCCAAAAACTGGAAACGGGTCAAAAAAAACTTCCTATAATGGCACCTGTCTCAAAACACTCAGAAACACCTAAAAATAGGATAGCCAGAAATTTTTTCGAAAAATGCGTTTTCGAAAAATTTTGGGCCTAAACGGAGCGTAGCCAGAATTTTTTTTTTTTTCCGAAACCTACTCCGGCAAGGAAACACAAATCGGAATCTAGATGGATCCCGAAAACAAACCTAATAAGCAAAGAACTCGGATTGGTGGTGGATATATGGTGGTGGTATATGGCAGTGGTGGTGGTAGCGGTGGTAGTATATGGATATGGATTGGTGGTGGTATATGGACACGGATTGGTGGTGGTATATGCATACGGATTCGGTGCGGTGGTGGTAGATGGCAGGGGCGATGATGATGGTGCGGTGGCGGCGTGACAACTTATGACCAGAACTCGAAACTCTAAAAGACTAGACTCTAAGACCAACAACTAGACACGACGATGCAACCGCAAATTCAACAAAGCAAAACCCTAAAAAGATTATGCAAGGCTCAGATTGGTTCGGATATGATGAACTAACCCTAATTTTTTTTGTGGCTTTTTCGTGGACTATAGGTATGAAGACAGACTCGATCTAAACTACGAAAAACTGTAAAATCTCACCGAGCAACCTGGAAATCTGATACCACTTGATAGAGGCGGGGTGTCCCGATCTTTCGATGAGATGATAACTATCGATTTGGTGGAGACGACTTTGACGATCCGACTACAAACGTGCAACGACGTTGTGCCTTAGCAATCGCTAAACCAACTCCGAGAGGTTATTGACCACGCCGGAGCACGATCAACCTGACCACGAAGGTCTATTCCTGCAAGCAATCGAAGAACAAGCAAGAATATGATAAAAGCAATCTGAATATCGCGAATATGTATGAAGTATTGATAATGGTGGGGATCCAAAAAGTGGTCTTGGTCTGGTCGTTGGACACAAACGAAGCACACGAAGTTGCAATGGCTAACTTTTAACTAAACAAATCCCAAAGTCTAAACGATGCCCTAAGGGCTGTATATATGGAGGAAGAGGGGGGAATTTCGTGGCCCTTGGTGGAGGGGTCCGAAATCAACCCTATCTCTTGTTTCCCCACACATACGGACTCTAAAAATAGCCTATACTTATGTATTTCGAAATTACATGGGCCTGGCCCAATAATAAGGTGACACAGCACCTAAAATAGCCTCGGGACGAAATTTAGGAAGTGGCATCTTGTATATTTCGTCCAAGGCTTCATGCACCCATTATGGTGGCTTCAAAGTCCTGAAATCATCACTTGTAACTCCGTTCTTGTTCCCCTTGCGCATGCCATCATCTCCATGCTTGTTCTTGCTCCAATGTTCATCCTTCTCCAAGCTAGGCCCTTCATTTGTAAGCAAAACAAATGTATCCAATTTAGGCAGCATCATATTCTCATGAACATTAGAATCATTACCAAGAAACGAAAGTACCTGGTAATTTAGTTGGCGTGCACGAGCTCTAGTAATTGGTCCAGTATGTATAGCAGCAGGGGCTGTGGGTATAACAATTGTATTGATGTCCTCATCACAGGGCCTCCTGGCGCAAGCGGGGAGTATTTTCTGGATTCGCGCACTCGCCGCGAGCAGTTTGAGTACTTATGGGTCCGACACGGACTCCGAATGACAAAATTATGACTGTTTTAGTGAACATCTGTCCATTCTATGGCAGTCCTTGAAAGTACTTCATTTTCTCGTGCGCTTTTTGCGTGATTGCCCCAAAATTTCTTGTCCTCTATAGAGGAGATATCATTTCCACATATATATTGACCGATGCCAGGAATGCCCTTTTGTTCTTGGCTTTCACGCGCGTGAGTTACAGCATGCCATCCGGCGAAAACAAGGAGAATAAGGCATATAGCCGCTGGATTTTCTTCAATTTACGGCCAAATGAGATTGCCCGGATCATAGAGCATCTGCAGAAAGGTACGTTTGTCCCTACCAGGGGGGCTAATGTCTATAAGCAACATAATCTCTCGAATTTCCTTCAAAATGAAGTGCCGATGGGTTCAGAAACTTGTCTAAAAAACAACGACGAATGATGTTCTTTGACTTTCAGGGCCAAAAAGTCCTTCTTAAGGCCGTATTTGAGGGCACTCCGGGCCTCCTGGCGCAAGCGGGGAGTATTTTCTGGATTCGCGCACTCGCCGCGAGCAGTTTGAGTACTTATGGGTCCGACACGGACTCCGAATGACAAAATTATGACTGTTTTAGTGAACATCTGTCCATTCTATGACAGTCCTTGAAAGTACTTCATTTTCTCGTGCGCTTTTTGCGTGATTGCCCCAAAATTTCTTGTCCTCTATAGAGGAGATATCGTTTCCACATATATATTGACCGATCCCAGGAATGCCCTTTTGTTCTTGGCTTTCACGCGCGTGAGTTACAGCATGCCATCCGGCGAAAACAAGGAGAATAAGGCATATGGCCGCTGGATTTTCTTCAATTTACGGCCAAATGAGATTGCCCGGATCATAGAGCATCTGCAGAAAGGTACGTTTGTCCCTAGCAGGGGAGCTAATGTCTATAAGAAACATAATCTCTCGAATTTCCTTCAAAAGGAAGTGCCGATGGGTTCAGAAACTTGTCTTAAAAACAACGACGAATGATGTTCTTTGACTTTCAGGGCCAAAAAGTCCTTCTTAAGGCCGTATTTGAGGGCACTCCGGGCCTCCTGGCGCAAGCGGGGAGTATTTTCTGGATTCGCGCAATCGCCGCGAGCAGTTTGAGTACTTATGGGTCTGACACGGACTCCGAATGACAAAATTATGACCGTTTTAGTGAACATCTGTCCATTCTATGACAGTCCTTGAAAGTACTTCATTTTCTCGTGCGATTTTTGCCCGATTGCCCCAAAATTTCTTGTCCTCTATAGAGGAGATATCGTTTCCACATATATATTGACCGATGCCAGGAATGCCCTTTTGTTCTTGGCTTTCACGCGCGTGAGTTACAGCATGCCATCAGGCGAAAACAAGGAGAATAAGGCATATAGCCGCTAGATTTTCTTCAATTTACGGCTAATGTCTATAAGCAACATAATCTCTCGAATTTCCTTCAAAAGGAAGTGCCAATGGGTTCAGAAACTTGTCTGAAAAACAGCGACGAATTATGTTCTTTGACTTTCAGGGCCAAAAAGTCCCGCTTAAGGCCGTATTTGAGGGCACTCCGGGCCTCCTAGCGCAAGCGGGGAGTATTTTCTGGATTCGCACAATCGCCGCGAGCAGTTTGAGTACTTATGGGTCCGACACGGACTCCGAATGACAAAATTATGACCATTTTAGTGAACATCTGTCCATTCTACGGCAGTCCTTGAAAGTACTTCATTTTCTCGTGCGCTTTTTGCCTGATTGCCCCAAAATTTCTTGTCCTCTATAGAGGAGATATCGTTTCCACATATATATTGACCGATGCCAGGAATGCCCTATTGTTCTTGGCTTTCACGCGCGTGAGTTACAGCATGCCATCCGGCGAAAACAAGGAGAATAAGGCATATAGCCGCTGGATTTTCTTCAATTTACGGCCAAATGAGATTGCCCGGATCATAGAGCATCTGCAGAAAGGTACGTTTGTCCCTACCAGGGGGGCTAATGTCTATAAGCAACATAATCTCTCGAATTTCCTTCAAAAGGAAGTGCCAATGGGTTCAGAAACTTTACTAAAAAACAACGACGAATGATGTTCTTTGACTTTCAGGGCCAAAAAGTCCTTCTTAAGGCCGTATTTGAGGGCACTCCGGGCCTCCTGGCGCAAGCGGGGAGTATTTTCTGGATTCGCGCACTCGCCGCGAGCAGTTTGAGTACTTATGGGTCCGACACGGACTCCGAATGACAAAATTATGACTGTTTTAGTGAACATCTGTCCATTCTATGGCAGTCCTTGAAAGTACTTCATTTTCTCGTGCGCTTTTTGCGTGATTGCCCCAAAATTTCTTGTCCTCTATAGAGGAGATATCATTTCCACATATATATTGACCGATGCCAGGAATGCCCTTTTGTTCTTGGCTTTCACGCGCGTGAGTTACAGCATGCCATCCGGCGAAAACAAGGAGAATAAGGCATATAGCCGCTGGATTTTCTTCAATTTACGGCCAAATGAGATTGCCCGGATCATAGAGCATCTGCAGAAAGGTACGTTTGTCCCTACCAGGGGGGCTAATGTCTATAAGCAACATAATCTCTCGAATTTCCTTCAAAAGGAAGTGCCGATGGGTTCAGAAACTTGTCTAAAAAACAACGACGAATGATGTTCTTTGACTTTCAGGGCCAAAAAGTCCTTCTTAAGGCCGTATTTGAGGGCACTCCGGGCCTCCTGGCGCAAGCGAGGAGTATTTTCTGGATTCGCGCACTCACCGCGAGCAGTTTGAGTACTTATGGGTCCGACACGGACTCCGAATGACAAAATTATGACTGTTTTAGTGAACATCTGTCCATTCTATGACAGTCCTTGAAAGTACTTCATTTTCTCGTGCGCTTTTTGCGTGATTGCCCCAAAATTTCTTGTCCTCTATAGAGGAGATATCGTTTCCACATATATATTGACCGATCCCAGGAATGCCCTTTTGTTCTTGGCTTTCACGCGCGTGAGTTACAGCATGCCATCCGGCGAAAACAAGGAGAATAAGGCATATGGCCGCTGGATTTTCTTCAATTTACGGCCAAATGAGATTGCCCGGATCATAGAGCATCTGCAGAAAGGTACGTTTGTCCCTAGCAGGGGAGCTAATGTCTATAAGCAACATAATCTCTCGAATTTCCTTCAAAAGGAAGTGCCGATGGGTTCAGAAACTTGTCTAAAAAACAAAGACGAATGATGTTCTTTGACTTTCAGGGCCAAAAAGTCCTTCTTAAGGCCGTATTTGAGGGCACTCCGGGCCTCCTGGCGCAAGCGGGGAGTATTTTCTGGATTCGCGCAATCGCCGCGAGCAGTTTGAGTACTTATGGGTCTGACACGGACTCCGAATGACAAAATTATGACCGTTTTAGTGAACATCTGTCCATTCTATGACAGTCCTTGAAAGTACTTCATTTTCTCGTGCGATTTTTGCCTGATTGCCCCAAAATTTCTTGTCCTCTATAGAGGAGATATCGTTTCCACATATATATTAACCGATGCCAGGAATGCTCTTTTGTTCTTGGCTTTCACGCGCGTGAGTTACAACATGCCATCCGGCGAAAACAAGGAGAATAAGGCATATAGCCGCTAGATTTTCTTCAATTTACGGCCAAATTAGATTGCCCGGATCATAGAGCATCTGCAGAAAGTTACGTTTGTCCCTACCATGGGGGCTAATGTCTATAAGCAACATAATCTCTCGAATTTCCTTCAAAAGGAAGTGCCAATGGGTTCAGAAACTTGTCTGAAAAACAGCGATGAATGATGTTCTTTGACTTTAAGGGCCAAAAAGTCCCGCCTAAGGCCGTATTTGAGGGCACTCCCGGCCTCCTAGCGCAAGAGGGGAGTATTTTCTGGATTCGCGCGCTCGCCGCGAGCAGTTTGAGTACTTATGGGTCCAACACGGACTCCGAATGACAAAATTATGACCGTTTTAGTGAACATCTGTCCATTCTATGGCAGTCCTTGAAAGTACTTCATTTTCTCGTGCGCTTTTTGCATGATTGCCCTAAAATTTCTTGTCCTCTATAGAGGAGATATCGTTTCCACATATATATTGACCGATGCTAGGAATGCCCTTTTGTTCTTGGCTTTCACGCGCGTGAGTTACAGCATGCCATCCGGCGAAAACAAGGAGAATAAGGCATATAGCCACTAGATTTTCTTCAATTTACGGCCAAATGAGATTGCCCGGATCATAGAGCATCTGCAGAAAGGTACGTTTGTCCCTACCATGGGGGCTAATGTCTATAAGCAACATAATCCCTCGAATTTCCTTCAAAAGGAAGTGCCAATGGGTTCAGAAACTTGTCTGAAAAACAGCAACGAATGACGTTCTTTGACTTTCAGGGCCAAAAAGTCCCGCTTAAGGCCGTATTTGAGGGCACTCCGGGCCTCCTAGCGCAAGCGGGGAGTATTTTCTGGATTCGCGCACTCACCGTGAGCAGTTTTAGTACTTATGGGTCCGACACGGACTCCGAATGACAAAATTATGACCGTTTTAGTGAACATCTGTCCATTCTTTTGCAGTCCTTGAAAGTACTTCATTTTCTCATGCGCTTTTTGCCTGATTGCCCCAAAATTTCTTGTCCTCTATAGAGGAGATATCGTTTCCACATATATATTGACTGATGCCTGGAATGCCCTTTTGTTCTTGGCTTTCACGCGCGTGAGTTACAGCATGCCATCCGGCGAAAACAAGGAGAATAAGGCATATAGCCGCTGGATTTTCTTCAATTTACGGCCAAATGAGATTGCCCGGATCATAGAGCATCTGCAGAAAGGTAAATTTGTCCATACCAGGGGGGCTAATGTCTATAAGCAACATAATCTCTTGAATTTCCTTCAAAAGGAAGTGCCAATGGGTTCAGAAACTTGTCTAAAAAACAACGACGAATGATATTCTTTGACTTTCAGGGCCAAAAAGTCCTGCTTATGGCCGTATTTGAGGGCACTCCGGGCCTCTTGGCGCAAGCGGAGAGTATTTTCTGGATTCGCGCGCTCGCCGCGACCTGTTTGAGTACTTATGGGTCCGACACGGACTCCGAATGACAAAATTATGACCGTTTTAGTGAACATCTGTCCATTCTATGGCAGTCCTTGAAAGTACTTCATTTTCTCATGCGCTTTTTGCCTGATTGCCCCAAAATTTCTTGTCCTCTATAGAGGAGATATCGTTTCCACATATATATTAACCGATGCCAGGAATGCCCTTTTGTTCTTGGCTTTCACGCGCGTGAGTTACAGCATGCCATCCGGCGAAAACAAGGAGAATAAGGCATATAGCCGCTGGATTTTCTTCAATTTACGGCCAAATGAGATTACCCGAATCATAGAGCATCTGCAGAAAGGTACGTTTGTCCCTAGCAGGGGGGCTAATGTCTATAAGCAACATAATCTCTCGAATTTCCTTCAAAATGAAGTGCCAATGGGTTCAGAAACTTGTCTAAAAAACAACGACGAATGATGTTCTTTGACTTTCAGGGCCAAAAAGTCCTGCTTATGGCCGTATTTGAGGGCACTCCGGGCATCCTGGCGCAAGCAGAGAGTATTTTCTGGATTCACGCGCTCGCCGCGAGCTGTTTGAGTAATTATGTGTCAGACACGGACTCCGAATGACAAAATTATGACCGTTTTAGTGAACATCTGTCCATTCTATGGCAGTCCTTGAAAGTACTTCATTTTCTCGTGCGCTTTTTGCCTGATTGCCCCAAAATTTCTTGTCCTCTATAGAGGAGATATCGCTTCCACATCTATATTGACCGATGCCAGGAATGCCATTTTGTTCTTGGCTTTCACGCGCGTGAGTTACAGCATGCCATCCGGCGAAAACAAGGAGAATAAGGCATATAGCCGCTGGATTTTCTTCAATTTACGGCCAAATGAGATTGCCCGGATCATAGAGCATCTGCAGAAAGGTACGTTTGTCCCTAGCAGGGGAGCTAATGTCTATAAGCAACATAATCTCTCGAATTTCCTTCAAAAGGAAGTGCCGATGGGTTCAGAAACTTGTCTAAAAAACAACGACGAATGATGTTCTTTGACTTTCAGGGCCAAAAAGTCCTTCTTAAGGCCGTATTTGAGGGCACTCCGGGCCTCCTAGCGCAAACGGGGAGTATTTTCTGGATTCGCGCAATCGCCGCGAGCAGTTTGAGTACTTATGGGTCCGACACGGACTCCGAATGACAAAATTATGACCGTTTTAGTGAACATCTGTCCATTCTATGACAGTCCTTGAAAGTACTTCATTTTCTCGTGCGATTTTTGCCTGATTGCCCCAAAATTTCTTGTCCTCTATAGAGGAGATATCGTTTCCACATATATATTGACCGATGCCAGGAATGCCCTTTTGTTCTTGGCTTTCACGCGCGTGAGTTACAGCATGCCATCCGGCGAAAACAAGGAGAATAAGGCATATAGCCGCTAGATTTTCTTCAATTTACGGCTAATGTCTATAAGCAACATAATCTCTCGAATTTCCTTCAAAACGAAGTGCCAATGGGTTCAGAAACTTGTCTGAAAAACAGCGACGAATGATGTTCTTTGACTTTCAGGGCCAAAAAGTCCCGCTTAAGGCCGTATTTGAGGGCACTCCGGGCCTCCTAGCGCAAGCGGGGAGTATTTTCTGGATTCGCACAATCGCCGCGAGCAGTTTGAGTACTTATGGGTCCGACACGGACTCCGAATGACAAAATTATGACCATTTTAGTGAACATCTGTCCATTCTATGGCAGTCCTTGAAAGTACTTCATTTTCTCGTGCGCTTTTTGCCTGATTGCCCCAAAATTTCTTGTCCTCTATAGAGGAGATATCGTTTCCACATATATATTGACCGATGCCAGGAATGCCCTATTGTTCTTGGCTTTCACGCGCGTGAGTTACAGCATGCCATCCGGCGAAAACAAGGAGAATAAGGCATATAGCCGCTGGATTTTCTTCAATTTACGGCCAAATGAGATTGCCCGGATCATAGAGCATCTGCAGAAAGGTACGTTTGTCCCTACCAGGGGGGCTAATGTCTATAAGCAACATAATCTCTCGAATTTCCTTCAAAAGGAAGTGCCAATGGGTTCAGAAACTTTACTAAAAAACAACGACGAATGATGTTCTTTGACTTTCAGGGCCAAAAAGTCCTTCTTAAGGCCGTATTTGAGGGCACTCCGGGCCTCCTGGCGCAAGCGGGGAGTATTTTCTGGATTCGCGCACTCGCCGTGAGCAGTTTGAGTACTTATGGGTCCGACACGGACTCCGAATGACAAAATTATGACTGTTTTAGTGAACATCTGTCCATTCTATGGCAGTCCTTGAAAGTACTTCATTTTCTCGTGCGCTTTTTGCGTGATTGCCCCAAAATTTCTTGTCCTCTATAGAGGAGATATCGTTTCCACATATATATTGACCGATGCCAGGAATGCCCTTTTGTTCTTGGCTTTCACGCGCGTGAGTTACAGCATGCCATCCGGCGAAAACAAGGAGAATAAGGCATATAGCCGCTGGATTTTCTTCAATTTACGGCCAAATGAGATTGCCCGGATCATAGAGCATCTGCAGAAAGGTACGTTTGTCCCTACCAGGGGGGCTAATGTCTATAAGCAACATAATCTCTCGAATTTCCTTCAAAATGAAGTGCCGATGGGTTCAGAAACTTGTCTAAAAAACAACGACGAATGATGTTCTTTGACTTTCAGGGCCAAAAAGTCCTTCTTAAGGCCGTATTTGAGGGCACTCCGGGCCTCCTGGCGCAAGCGGGGAGTATTTTCTGGATTCGCGCACTCGCCGCGAGCAGTTTGAGTACTTATGGGTCCGACACGGACTCCGAATGACAAAATTATGACTGTTTTAGTGAACATCTGTCCATTCTATGACAGTCCTTGAAAGTACTTCATTTTCTCGTGCGCTTTTTGCGTGATTGCCCCAAAATTTCTTGTCCTCTATAGAGGAGATATCGTTTCCACATATATATTGACCGATCCCAGGAATGCCCTTTTGTTCTTGGCTTTCACGCGCGTGAGTTACAGCATGCCATCCGGCGAAAACAAGGAGAATAAGGCATATGGCCGCTGGATTTTCTTCAATTTACGGCCAAATGAGATTGCCCGGATCATAGAGCATCTGCAGAAAGGTACGTTTGTCCCTAGCAGGGGAGCTAATGTCTATAAGAAACATAATCTCTCGAATTTCCTTCAAAAGGAAGTGCCGATGGGTTCAGAAACTTGTCTAAAAAACAACGACGAATGATGTTCTTTGACTTTCAGGGCCAAAAAGTCCTTCTTAAGGCCGTATTTGAGGGCACTCCGGGCCTCCTGGCGCAAACGGGGAGTATTTTCTGGATTCGCGCAATCGCCGCGAGCAGTTTGAGTACTTATGGGTCCGACACGGACTCCGAATGACAAAATTATGACCGTTTTAGTGAACATCTGTCCATTCTATGACAGTCCTTGAAAGTACTTCATTTTCTCGTGCGATTTTTGCCTGATTGCCCCAAAATTTCTTGTCCTCTATAGAGGAGATATCGTTTCCACATATATATTGACCGATGCCAGGAATGCCCTTTTGTTCTTGGCTTTCACGCGCGTGAGTTACAGCATGCCATCCGGCGAAAACAAGGAGAATAAGGCATATAGCCGCTAGATTTTCTTCAATTTACGGCTAATGTCTATAAGCAACATAATCTCTCGAATTTCCTTCAAAAGGAAGTGCCAATGGGTTCAGAAACTTGTCTGAAAAACAGCGACGAATGATGTTCTTTGACTTTCAGGGCCAAAAAGTCCTGCTTAAGGCCGTATTTGAGGGCACTCCGGGCCTCCTAGCGCAAGCGGGGAGTATTTTCTGGATTCGCACAATCGCCGCGAGCAGTTTGAGTACTTATGGGTCCGACACGGACTCCGAATGACAAAATTATGACCATTTTAGTGAACATCTGTCCATTCTATGGCAGTCCTTGAAAGTACTTCATTTTCTCGTGCGCTTTTTGCCTGATTGCCCCAAAATTTCTTGTCCTCTATAGAGGAGATATCGTTTCCACATATATATTGACCGATGCCAGGAATGCCCTATTGTTCTTGGCTTTCACGCGCGTGAGTTACAGCATGCCATCCGGCGAAAACAAGGAGAATAAGGCATATAGCCGCTGGATTTTCTTCAATTTACGGCCAAATGAGATTGCCCGGATCATAGAGCATCTGCAGAAAGGTACGTTTGTCCCTACCAGGGGGGCTAATGTCTATAAGCAACATAATCTCTCGAATTTCCTTCAAAAGGAAGTGCCAATGGGTTCAGAAACTTTACTAAAAAACAACGACGAATGATGTTCTTTGACTTTCAGGGCCAAAAAGTCCTTCTTAAGGCCGTATTTGAGGGCACTCCGGGCCTCCTGGCGCAAGCGGGGAGTATTTTCTGGATTCGCGCACTCGCCGCGAGCAGTTTGAGTACTTATGGGTCCGACACGGACTCCGAATGACAAAATTATGACTGTTTTAGTGAACATCTGTCCATTCTATGGCAGTCCTTGAAAGTACTTCATTTTCTCGTGCGCTTTTTGCGTGATTGCCCCAAAATTTCTTGTCCTCTATAGAGAAGATATCGTTTCCACATATATATTGACCGATGCCAGGAATGCCCTTTTGTTCTTGGCTTTCACGCGCGTGAGTTACAGCATGCCATCCGGCGAAAACAAGGAGAATAAGGCATATAGCCGCTGGATTTTCTTCAATTTACGGCCAAATGAGATTGCCCGGATCATAGAGCATCTGCAAAAAGGTACGTTTGTCCCTACCAGGGGGGCTAATGTCTATAAGCAACATAATCTCTCGAATTTCCTTCAAAATGAAGTGCCGATGGGTTCAGAAACTTGTCTAAAAAACAACGACGAATGATGTTCTTTGACTTTCAGGGCCAAAAAGTCCTTCTTAAGGCCGTATTTGAGGGCACTCCGGGCCTCCTGGCGCAAGCGGGGAGTATTTTCTGGATTCACGCACTCGCCGCGAGCAGTTTGAGTACTTATGGGTCCGACACGGACTCCGAATGACAAAATTATGACTGTTTTAGTGAACATCTGTCCATTCTATGACAGTCCTTGAAAGTACTTCATTTTCTCGTGCGCTTTTTGCGTGATTGCCCCAAAATTTCTTGTCCTCTATAGAGGAGATATCGTTTCCACATATATATTGACCGATCCCAGGAATGCCCTTTTGTTCTTGGCTTTCACGCGCGTGAGTTACAGCATGCCATCCGGCGAAAACAAGGAGAATAAGGCATATAGCCGCTGGATTTTCTTCAATTTACGGCCAAATGAGATTGCCCGGATCATAGAGCATCTGCAGAAAGGTACGTTTGTCCCTAGCAGGGGGGCTAATGTCTATAAGCAACATAATCTCTCGAATTTCCTTCAAAATGAAGTGCCAATGGGTTCAGAAACTTGTCTAAAAAACAACGACGAATGATGTTCTTTGACTTTCAGGGCCAAAAAGTCCTGCTTATGGCCGTATTTGAGGGCACTCCGGGCATCCTGGCGCAAGCAGAGAGTATTTTCTGGATTCACGCGCTCGCCGCGAGCTGTTTGAGTAATTATGTGTCAGACACGGACTCCGAATGACAAAATTATGACCGTTTTAGTGAACATCTGTCCATTCTATGGCAGTCCTTGAAAGTACTTCATTTTCTCGTGCGCTTTTTGCCTGATTGCCCCAAAATTTCTTGTCCTCTATAGAGGAGATATCGCTTCCACATCTATATTGACCGATGCCAGGAATGCCATTTTGTTCTTGGCTTTCACGCGCGTGAGTTACAGCATGCCATCCGGCGAAAACAAGGAGAATAAGGCATATAGCCGCTGGATTTTCTTCAATTTACGGCCAAATGAGATTGCCCGGATCATAGAGCATCTGCAGAAAGGTACGTTTGTCCCTAGCAGGGGAGCTAATGTCTATAAGCAACATAATCTCTCGAATTTCCTTCAAAAGGAAGTGCCGATGGGTTCAGAAACTTGTCTAAAAAACAACGACGAATGATGTTCTTTGACTTTCAGGGCCAAAAAGTCCTTCTTAAGGCCGTATTTGAGGGCACTCCG
>NW_025228129.1:0-15219 GCF_018294505.1 Triticum aestivum
ATGAAGGGCCTAGCTTGGAGAAGGATGAACATTGGAGCAAGAACAAGCATGGAGATGATGGCATGCGCAAGGGAAACAAGAACGGAGTTACAAGTGATGATTTCAGGACTTTGAAGCCACCATAATGGGTGCATGAAGCCTTGGACGAAATATACAAGATGCCACTTCATAAATTTCGTCCCGAGGCTATTTTAGGTGCTGCGTCACCTTATTATTGGGCCAGGCCCATGTAATTTCGAAATACATAAGTATAGGCTATTTTTAGAGTCCGTATGTGTGGGGAAACAAGAGATAGGGTTGATTTCGGACCCCTCCACCAAGGGCCACGAAATTCCCCCCCTCTTCCTCCATATATACAGCCCTTAGGGCATCGTTTAGACTTTGGGTTTTGTTTAGATTAAAAGTTCGCCATAGCTGCAACTTCGCGTACTTCGTTTGTGTTCAACGACCAGACAAAGGCGTCACAGAACCCCACCTTGATCAATAAAGCTTTCATAATATATTCGCAATATCCAGATTGCAATCTTAGTTTCTTGCTTGTTCTTCGTTTGCTCGCAGGAAACAGACCCTCGTGGTCAGGTTGATCGTGCTCCGGCGTGGTCAATAACCTCTCGGAGTTGGTTTAGCGATTGCTAAGGCGCGACGTCCACGCACGTTCGTAGTCGGATCGTCAAAGTCGACTGCCACCAAAGCGATATCCATCATCTCATCGAAAGACGGGACACCTTTGCCTCTATCACCAGCACAGTACCGTCGTTGAGCGTTTATTCAACATTGCATCTTTGAATTGATTATTGCTAATCTTTTGCTACCATATATAGCCAACCCAGCTCCACATATTTCTACACCGTGTATACGTACGCTCCCCTGGCAATCGCTTTACTCAATATTCGGAGTTACTTGACACCGCTGGTTGCCGATCACCGCCTGCTGCATGGTAAGAACTTGTAAGACATTGATATTTGCTTTACTGTGAGCGTTTTACCACCACATCCTAGTAGTTATAGGAACATTATTTTTGGGTTTTGTTTCTTGTTCTACTAATCATGGCAGGATCCAGAGTCAATTCATGGGCTTTGTCGATCGCGGGAGACGTGCCACCACCTTTGCAAATACCACAACCGTCACGAGAGGTGCACAAACATCCAAATGCACATGATCAGGTTAATGTATCTATACCACCATTTAATGGCCGTTTTAAACCTGCTTTATATATTGAATGGGAGTTCGACATAAAAAATATATTTGCTTCCCATAATTTCGATGAACATAAAAAGGTTAAGGTTGCGGTTGGTTCTTTCACTGGTTATGCTTTGGTTTGGTGGAGTGAATATTGTCGGTTACACCATGATTATATACCTACTACTTGGGATGATTTGAAACTTGCCATGCGACATACTTTCGTCCCTGCTTATTATACTCGTGACATGATTAAGAAGTTGCAACACTTAAAACAAGGTAGTGAAACTGTAACAAAATATTATGATGATTTACAAACTACCTTGTTGCATTCCTCTTTAGAAGAAAGTGAAGATGATTTTATGGATAGATTTTGGGGAGGATTAAACCGTGATATTCAAGAGATACTAATTCATGAAGAGTGTTATCCTATGGACCATTTGTTTCATCTTGCTTGCAAAGCTGAACAGGAAATAAAACGACGTGTTGGCCACGAGGAGAACAAGCGCACGGTGCACATTCCAAGAGTTGATATGATTGTTCCTTCAACTACTAGGCATACTATGACAACCACATCCATTGTTGTCAGGACTACATCACCTCCACCATGTGACACATCGCCCCCGAGAGTGGCTACATCATCTAAGTTGATCATAAGAGGTAATGACAAAGGTACTGATCTTCCATCTCTACATGAGAATGATGAATGCCTTGTCAATTTGAATGCACCATCTGATGAGCTACCCACTACTTTGATCACACCACCTATTTTAGAGGACTACGTTGATAATTTGACTTTGCCATGTGATCAAACAACTGAAATACCAACAATTTTGAGTGCACCCATTAAATTAACTATTGATGCAAAAGAACCAATGTTTAATCATTTTGATATGACCTCTAATCTTGGTGATGATTCTGTGTTGAATGACTTATTGCATGTTTGCTTATTTAAGCATGTTGTAGCATGTAAATTTGATGCAAGTAAGGTTTATTCACCAATGTTGGGATGGTTTAATGATGAACATTGACAATCTTTTGAAATGAATAAGAGCTTCACTTATATGTGCAAACTGAGTTGCAATATTTTCATGCCTTCTACTTCGTGTGCTAATTTTTTAGCTTTAGATTTTATGAACTATGCAAGTTACTCATCTATTCATGTGTCATATATGCAAAAATCAAGGGAAGTAAAAATGGATAACATATACATATACAACATGTACACCTTGTCTCTTTTGTTTGCCACATTTCAGATTAAGCAACGCCGAGGACGGCTTTATTTTCAAGAAGGGGAGGATGATGAGGACATGACTACCTTGGATATGACCTAAAATATTGCATATATGCATATTTGTCAGGTGATTTCTAGTGCAAACTATTCAATAATCTATTTATGTTATCCAGAACAAAAATACTTCACACACTTTTGTGTTTTGTCTAATTGCAGGTGTATGGGACATTTGTACAATCCACATATGAAGATAAGGAAGAAAGACATGTTTATTTGCTGTCCAAAAAGTTCTCTCACGTCACTGTTGGCCCAAGAGAAGATAGAGTCCAAGTCTCTCACGTTCTGGATTCAGATTCGGACTGCACAGACATACCTGACTCAAAACGCCCACAAGTTTTTCATACGGACTCCAAATTGGGTGATTCTTTTTTTGATGGAAACTAGATTTCGTGCACTTTCCAACCCAACTGGAATCACCTTGAAATTCGTCCGGAGCGTTGAGTTGTGGACGAAACAATCTGATGGTACAGCAGAATCCGAGTCAAACTACAAGTCCAAAGGTGTTACATCACCTCCACTTGGGCCCATTGGCCTTGTACGACCTAGATTTAGTTTTAGGCTGCCTTGGGACGTCCTGCCACCTCCTTGGCCGCCACCCCTTGCTCCTATATAAGTAGATCCATCTAGTAGTTTTTCCTTGGGATTTGTTTAGTTAAAAGTTAGCCATTGCAACTTCGTGTATTTCGTTTGTGTCCAACGACCAGACCAAGACCGCTTCCGGATCCCCACCATTATCAATACTTCATATATATTTGCAATATTCAGATTGCTTTATCATAGTCTTGCTCGTTCTTCGATTGCTTGCAGGAATAGACCTTCGTGGTCAGGCTGACCGTGCTTCCAGCATCGTCAATAACCTCAGGAGATTGGTTTAGCGATTGCTAAGGCGCAACGTCGTGCATGTTTGTAGTCGGATCGTCAAAGTCGTCTCCACCAAATCGATAGTTATCATCTCATCGAAAGATCGGGACACCCCGTCTCTATCACTAGGAGCAAGGAGACTATGAAGTGTTATACCGAACACCGGTGACGGTAAGGTTCAGTAGGGTAACATGGACCATATCCTTGGGGATACATGAGGTGTAGTCATTAAACGCCCAAAGCTCTTGTCTGATTTCATTATCATAATTTTGAGGCCTGTGGTAGGACTACTAATTCTTGATGGAGGACTCGTGTCGATCAAGATGATATTTGGACACATCCCCCACTTTAGTTCGTAACAACCATGATAGAGGCGAGGGTGTCCCGATCTTTCGATGAGATGATAACTATCGATTTGGTGGAGACGACTTTGACGATCCGACTACAATCGTGCACGACGTTGCGCCTTAGCAATCGCTAAACCAATCTCCTGAGGTTACTGACGATGCCGGAAGCACGGTCAGCCTGACCACGAAGGTCTATTCCTGCAAGCAATCGAAAAACGAGCAAGAATATGATAAAGCAATCTGAATATTGCAAATATATATGAGGTATTGATAATGGTGGGGATCCGTAAGCGGTCTTGGTCTGGTCGTTGGACACAAACGAAGTACACGAAGTTGCAATGGCTAACTTTTAACTAAACAAATCCCAAGGAAAAGCTACTAGATGGATCTACTTATATAGGAGCAAGGGGTGGCGGCCAAGGAGGTGGGAGGACGTCCCAAGGCAGCCTAAAACTAAACCTAGGTCGTACAAGGCCAATGGGCCCAAGTGGAGGTGATGTAACACCTTTGGACTTGTAGTTTGACTCGGATTCTGCTGCAGCATCACATTGTTTCGTCCACAACTCAACGCTCAGGACGAATTTGAAGGTGATTCCAGTTGGGTTGGAAAGTGCAGAAATCTAGTTTCCAACAAAAAAAGAATCACCCAATTTGGAGTCCGTATGAAAAACTTGTGGGCGTTTTGAGTCAGGTATGTCTGTGCAGTCCGAATCTGAATCCAGAACGTGAGAGACTTGGACTCTATCTTCTCTTGGGCCAAAAGTGACGTGAGAGAACTTTTTGGACAGCAAATAAACATCTCTTTCTTCCTTATCTTCATATGTGGATTGTACAAATGTCCCATACACCTGCAATTAGACAAAACACAAAAGTGTGTGAAGTATTTTTGTTCTGGATAACATAAATAGATTATTGAATAGTTTGCACTAGAAATCACCTGACAAATATGCATATATGCAATATTTTTGGTCATATCCAAGGTAGTCATGTCCTTATCATCCTCCCCTTCTTGAAAATAAAGCCGTCCTCGGCGTTGCTTAATCTGAAATGTGGCTAACAAAAGAGACAAGGTGTACATGTTGTATATGTATATGTCATCCATTTTTACTTCCCTTGATTTTTGCATATATGACACATGAATAGATGAGTAACTTGCATAGTTCATAAAATCTAAAGCCAAAAAATTAGCACACGAAGTAGAAGGCATGAAAATATTGCAACTCAGTTTGCACATATAAGTGAAGCTCTTATTCATTTCAAAAGATTGACAATGTTCATCATTAAACCATCCCAACATTGGTGAATAAACCTTACTTGCATCAAACTTACATGCTACAACATGCTTAAATAAGCAAACATGCAATAAGTCATTGGACACAGAATCATCACCAAGATTGGAGGCCATATCAAAATGATTAAACATTAGTTCTTTTGCATCAACAGTTAATTCAATGGGTGCACTCAAAATTATTGATATTTCAGTTGTTTGATCACATGACGCATTCATGACAGTAATAAGATTCTCTAAAATAGGTGGTGTGCTCAAATCAACAGGTAACTCAATACATGACGCATTCAAGTTAACTAGGCATGCATCATTCTCATGTGAAGTTATATCATCAATACCTTTACTGTTACCTTGTGGCAAAGATGTAGCTGATGTAGGTACGGACGTTGACAATGTACCATACCCTTGAGATGATGTTGCGCTCACAATCCGAGGTGGGGCTGCTCTAGTAGGTGCAATAGTGGAGTAACCAACCGGCGATGGTGAGCATGAACTGGAATAGTAGTTGTTGTAGTCACCCAATGCATCCTCCTGTATCTGTCTCTCAAAGGTACAAGCACGGACATACATACCAGTAATGCAACGAGGAATATACCAAAATCTTGCCTGAATATCATGGTTCAAACCACCAAAAAATCTATTCATTGTATCATCCTCAGATTCTTCTATGTCACAATGATGCATATAAGATTTGAACTCTTGGTAGTAAGCATGAACAGTGTTACTGCCTTGTTTTAATTGCTCCAATTTGCAACGCAATTCACGACGGTAGTAAGGAGGAAAAAATTGTTGTCTCATTACAGCTTTCAAAACTTTCCAAGTTGTGGGTTGGTTATCAATGGTTTTCTTACAATGTACACTCCACCAAACAGAAGCAAAACCAGTAAATGCTCTAATGGTAGCTCGTACTCTCTCAAGTTCAGAAAAATCATGGTGACTAAAAACTTGTTCTACTTCAAGCTCCCAAGCTAGATAAATAGCAGGATTAAATCTACCCTCAAATGATGGTAAAGAGATAACCTGACCATATGCTTGTGTGTGTTGTCCCAACTCTTGTGATGGTGAAGATGTGTCCGTCGTCCAAGAACTTCTATCTCTGGAACCTGTCATGATTAGTAGAAACAAGAACCAAAATTCGAGAATAATGTTCCTATGAACTACTAGGATGTGGTGGTAAAACGCTCACAGTAAAGCAAATATCAATGTCTTACAAGTTCTTACCATGCAGTAGGCGGTGATCGGCAACCAGCGGTGTCAAGTAACTCCGAATATTGAGTAAAGCGATTGCCAGGGGAGCGCACGTATACATGGTGTAGAAATATGTGGAGCTGGGTTGGCTATATATGGTAGCAAAAGATTAGCAATAATCAATTCAAAGATGCAATGTTGAATAAACGCTCAACGACGGTATTGTGCTGGTCCTAGGCTAGACCGGACTAGAGACGCGAGCCTAGAACACTAATGAGGTCACGTCGTAGCATAACCAGCATCAATGAAGGATACTAAGTAGCTCTGGACAGCAAGATATAAGTGAAGATCACAACGGCAGTAAAGATAATGATGTGAAACAACAGCCAAGCTGTTTTACTGAACAGTGCACAAAACAGATTCCAATCCGAATTCAACTACGAGCTTGAGTCTAAAAAGATCCGAATTTTGTTTTTTTTTTCTCTTTTTTTCCTCACACTTTTTTTTCTTTCTCTCCTTTTTTTTCTCTAACTTTTTTTTTTCTCTTTTCTCTCTCTCGTTTTTCTCTCTCTTTTTCTCTCCCTCTTTCCAAAACAAACTAGATAAGATGCAGATTGGATCAAGTGAAGATGTGAACGATCTCAACTATTATTATGACAATGAATGGTGGGTAGCACGTGGTGGAAATTGATGGATGGGTGGTGGACAGCGGAAGAGATAATGATGCAGCGGTGGCGTGACTAATGTGAACAGAACTCGAAACTCTAAATGAACTAGACACTAAGACCAGCCACTCGACACGACGATGCAACCGATAATTCAACTATGCAAGCAATGAAAAGAAAATTGCAAAGGCTCAGACTGGCTTGGACCAAGGATGAATAGATCTAACTCTTTTTTGTGGCTTTTTCTTGGACAATAGGTAAGAAAATAAATCTAATCTAGGAAAACTGGAAATTCTCACCGAGCAACCTGAAAACTGATACCACTTGATAGAGGCGAGGGTGTCCCGATCTTTCGATGAGATGATAACTATCGATTTGGTGGAGACGACTTTGACGATCCGACTACAATCGTGCACGACGTTGCGCCTTAGCAATCGCTAAACCAATCTCCTGAGGTTACTGACGATGCCGGAAGCACGGTCAGCCTGACCACGAAGGTCTATTCCTGCAAGCAATCGAAGAACGAGCAAGAATATGATAAAGCAATCTGAATATTGCAAATATATATGAGGTATTGATAATGGTGGGGATCCGTAAGCGGTCTTGGTCTGGTCGTTGGACACAAACGAAGTACACGAAGTTGCAATGGCTAACTTTTAACTAAACAAATCCCCAGGAAAAGCTACTAGATGGATCTACTTATATAGGAGCAAGGGGTGGCGGCCAAGGAGGTGGGAGGACGTCCCAAGGCAGCCTAAAACTAAATCTAGGTCGTACAAGGCCAATGGGCCCAAGTGGAGGTGATGTAACACCTTTGGACTTGTAGTTTGACTCGGATTCTGCTGCAGCATCAGATTGTTTCGTCCACAACTCAACGCTCCGGACGAATTTGAAGGTGATTCCAATTGGGTTGGAAAGTGCACGAAATCTAGTTTCCAACAAAAAAAGAATTACCCAATTCGGAGTCCGTATGAAAAACTTGTGTGCGTTTTGAGTCAGGTGTGTCTGTGCAGTCCGAATCTAAATCCAGAACGTGAGAGACTTGGACTCTATCTTCTCTTGGGCCAAAAGTGACGTGAGAGAACTTTTTGGACAGCAAATAAACATCTCTTTCTTCCTTATCTTCATATGTGGATTGTACAAATGTCCCATACACCTGCAATTAGACAAAACACAAAAGTGTGTGAAGTATTTTTGTTCTGGATAACATAAATAGATTATTGAATAGTTTGCACTAGAAATCACCTGACAAATATGCATATATGCAATATTTTTGGTCATATCCAAGGTAGTCATGTCCTCATCAAACCACGTCTCGATTGGTGACTTCCAGCACACAAATTAAGATCATATCTGGTCCCAACACAAATACATGGTTGTAAGTATTAAGACCTCATATCCGTACCCTCGTTTTATTTAGTGTTTGAATCACTATTTGCTTGCTTGATCCAGTCAAAAGCTGGAATTGAGACTTTAACAGAAGCTTGCTAGAGACCATCGCTTCAAGGGAATCTTCCTCTCATGGGTTCGATAACCCAGGGTCACCTTTGGGGAAATAGGTGCGGGACACACTTTTCTATTCCAATACCAGATAAATAGAATGAGGTATCAAGTTTATGTTGTAAGAAAACTCAGTAAATATGTGGACTATGCAAGTAATCGATAGGAGTTTGCCGAGTCTTGTTCGTTGCAAGCTCGGTGAAATGTGCCACTGGGTAATAACGCAGTGCCACGCGGGGGACCTTACTAGATGGGGGACTACCGAGTTTCAAACTCGGCAATGTATTTGCTCAGTTTTGATTGTTATAAACTCGGCGAAACGTGACACTGGGTAATAATGTAGTGCGACGAAGCATACCCTTACTGGATGGATACTACAAAGTTTGGAACTCAGCAAACAGTTAACACAGTTCTACTAGCAAAGAGCTCAGTAGATATTTTGTACTGGGCGATGAGTGCCGGCATGTGGATAATTCTATTTGTCGGGGGGATAACCCCCGAGTAGGCTCAAGGAGACAAGATGACATTTCGAAACATAGGGGCGGCCAATGTCCCTCGGTCCGGTCACTCACAACTCGGCTGCTTCGGTTGGCTCACCACCCGGCTGCTCCAGCCGGCTCCCCGTTAGGCTGCTCCAGCCGGCTCCCTGTTCGGCTGCTCCAGCTGGCCTTCTGTGTGGAGTCAACCGCATTGTCCCATCAGACACGATAAGAAGACACTATAGCCACGTCACTTCACTGTGCCCCAATAGTCTAGCACTGCTAACCAATAGTTGTGCACTGTAGCATGTGTCACGCGTCCCCTTGTATGTCCGCTCAATAGTGTAGTAGGTCAAGTGGGCCACCCCTTGTGATGCGAAGCATCCCTCGCTCGTCCCCATGGACGTGCCTACATCTCCCTCGACACCACTTGGACCCATGACAAGAGCCCGAGCTAAGGCTATCGAAGATAAGGTGAACTCGCTCCTCTCCGAACTCCCTCTTTCTACTCACGAGACATGGCTACTACCTCATTCAGAGACTCTATGTGTAATCAGGTACATGGAGGTGAGCCAAGGATCTACTAGTTGCATGAGCCAAGACGGCGAGGAACCCAAGAATGTTGAAGACGAAGAAGAGATGCTGCTGAAGCTACAGGCATCAGACGTCCGACCAAGCCCAGACGTCCGACGACTCCCAAGCCTCGGACGACCGACGCCCTCCGGACGTCCGACAGCTGAGCATCCAAACAAAATCTACGGACGACCGAGACCACCAGACGTCCGACCGATGCACGCCCGAACCGAATCTACGGACGACCGACGACTTCCGGACGTCCGGACCGTCACGAAGCTCGGGACGACCGACCCCCTCCGGACGTCTGACGCGCCCATGACAGAGCTGATTCTATGACGCCCAAGCCCGACCGGAAGTCCGGACCGTCCCGAGCCTCCGGATGTCCGACACCTTCCGGACGTCCGACACATGAGTGACCGCGCCTACGGCCTAGAGCCCTTGTACCCCTTCGTTTTGACTTCCATTTGCACTAAGACTATAAATAGGACGCCCCCACCTCCTGGTACGGGTAGCATAGGTTTAGCTCATATTTTGTGTGAGAGCCTTGCTCATCCACTTGGCTACTTCTCCTCGTAGCTCAGGACCTCTTCGGAGAAGATCCCCCAAGCGGATTCAAGACCCCTTTCTAGGGAAGACCATCAAGACCTCCGTACGGAGAAGAACTGTTCCTTTGTATCCTTACCTTGGTTGATTGTGGATCTTATGTCACTCTATGTTGTCGGTGATCTAGCACTTGTGTGATTGATTCTATGTCGATTTAGTGATTCTCCCTCTTGTTTTCCCTGTGTTTCCCCTTTGTGCTTCCGTGTGTTCTTCGTGATTCCCCGTAGGATCCACTCCAAACGTGAAAGATCATCCATCTAGGGTTCCACTCTACATCATCTTGGTATCATGAGCCACGTTGATCACGTTTTTGGGGCCCCTACCCCATGTTTTCTATCTTGATTTTGTTGTTTTCGTCCTAATTCCGAAAATTCCCCACCAAAAATAGCCCCAATTTTTTTTGTGATTTGTTTGTGAGTTGAGATTTTGTTGGATTTGGTCCATGGATTTGTGTTGCTGCGTGTGGATCTAGCTTTCCCCACCCTCCCCACCCTTTTCCATCCACCATATCACTCGATTTCGACCTCACCATCTTCTTCTTCCCCGGAAATCTCGCAGTTCTTCTTCCCGAGCCCGATTTTCGCCCAGGCTCCGGACGACCGGAAAAGGTCGGACGTCCGACAAAGTCCGGACGACCGTAAAGGCCCGGACGTCTGAAACCCTTACGAGACTGAAGTTTGACAGTTCGGCACCACCACAACCCCACATTCCACCACATCTTCCAAACCCACATACACCAAAATCTTCCCCGCTACCTCCTATGACGATTTTGCCATATTTTGGTCCTTGAGATTTTGAGTTGTGGATCCCGTATCCTTTTGTGTTTCGGCTATCTAGGTACGGTTGACGTCATCACCACCACGGCTCATCTTCGCAAGGGTCTCATCATCACAAGGATGGTAACTTCGACGACATCTTTGTCATAACTTGGAATTGCATTGATACCCACATTGTCCCTACTTTTGCGTAGCTTACCCATCGAGACTAGCCGTTGAGTATTGCAGGCAACGTGACTTGTGCACATTAGTGACCATATTCCATAGCATACATGCCATACAATAGTGGTGCATATCTTGAGATCAACTCGTGTGTCACAAAGTTGTCATCACATACACAATTGCTACCTTAGTTCGTGAGTTTTGCATGAGAAAAGAGCTCAAAAGTGAAAGAGCCACCCAAGCTTTTAAGCAAAGAGGAAAGATAAGCAAAGAGCTTATAAGCAAGAACCATAGCATCATACAACATTAAGATTGTCATATTGGATCATCTTGGATCATTGCACCGAAATACCATACATATAGCATATTTGGGATAGAGATAGTTGCATTTTTGCCTAGTAGATTGTGCACAAGTTTGTGTATCCGCCTATTTTGCAATCGTGCTAGCGTCTCTCTAGTATTGTGCAACAAGAGCATCTCGTGGTTTCCACATTTTGGCTCAATTTTGGATTGCACAATCCCATTTATCTATTTGCGTGTGTGTTTCCGTGTACCCATACTTGCTTGGTCTACTTGTTGCATTTGCAAATTTGTGCATCTTTTCCAACATTATTGAAGCTCACTTACTATTGCATCAAATTTTGTGCCACCATCCTAACCAAGCTCCACCATAAGCTTTTACGTATGTAGGTGTGAGAACCGACAAGAATTGGTACCAACAGTGCTTTTTCATTGTCCGCATTTGAGTGAACTTGATTCATCTTCAACTTCGGTCAAGGTACATTTGGTACACGTTCTTTTCCGTCTACCACTTTCATTTTGCTTGGTACGATGGATAGGCCAAGTTCTTCTACCACTCCACCTCTCATCGAGAATGACGACGACACATCATCATTCGTCACCAAGAACCACCTATTTGGAGCTCAAAAGGCATTGCACCAAGAGCAACAAGCAATGAGGAACTACTTCGACAACAAATTCGACGCTCAAAAGCAAGAGAATGATGCAAGAATGGATGAGATCCGCCCTTGATGAGGAACCGGCGTCCTTCCACTTCTTCATACTCAAGACGGAGCCGTTCAAGCCGACACTCCGACGACACCTTCTCTGACACAAGTACACCGTCATCGAACACTCTTCGTCGAGCTGCACGTCAAGACCGGCATGCATCTCGGAACCCGCTACATGACAAGCATTCACAAGAACAAGTCGAGGAGAAAATCCCTGGTCCTCAATCAAACCAAGTCGTTTTTGCTCAAGCTCAAGAAAGGCAATGACTAAGGCGCCAAGAAGAAGAACGAGAACGTCTACACCAAGAGGAACAACACGCCGAGGCTCAACGTCTTCAACAACAACAACGTGAAGCGCAAGCTCTTGAGGCGCAACGTGCCCTTCAAGAATCAAGTCGAGCCATCGCCAACCGCAATCGCGAACGGCGCAATGAAGAGGAAGCCCTTCGAGAAGAAATCCAAGAGAGGAACTACCGCCCGCGAGTGCAACGTCAAGCTCCACAAGCTCCTCCACAACCTCGTCAAGCTCCACTTCAACCTCAAGTTCAACAAGAGCAAGTTGATCATGGACTTCCTCCGCGCCAAGAGCAACATGAGGATGACTATCCTCCACGTCAAGGACGTCACCATCACCATCGCCAACCACACAATGAAGAGCAATGCTATGGCAAGCTCAAGTTCACAATGCCCAAGTTCAATGGAAGCAATGATCCGGAAGAGTACCTCTCATGGGCATTGAAGGTCGACAAAATTTTCCGCTTGCACAACTATGAGGAAGAGAAGAAGATCGCTATGGCATCACTTGAGTTCCAAAGTTACGTGCTCATATGGTGGGAACAAGTACTTGAACGCCGTCAAGCAAGAGGTGAACCACGAATAACCACTTGGGCTCAAAGGAAGGATGTCATGTGGGAACGCTTTGTACCAACCTACTACAACCGCGATCTCTTCAAGAAGCTACAACTCCTCAAGCAAGGAACAAAGAGTGTTGAAGCATACTACAAGGAAATGGAGATTGCCATGATTCGATCCAATGTCACGGAAGATGATGAGCAAAGAATGGCACGTTTCTTGAATGGACTCAATCATGCCATCAAGAAGATTGCCGACTTCCAACCTTATTCCAACCTCATTGAGCTCGTACATCAAGCAACTGATAGAGGCGGGGGTGTCCCGATCTTTCGATGAGATGATAACTATCGATTTGGTGGAGACGACTTTGACGATTCGACTACAAACGTGCACGACGTTGCGCCTTAGCAATCGCTAAACCAACTCCGAGAGGTTATTGACCACGCCAGAGCACAATCAACCTGACCACGAAGGTCTATTCCTGCAAGCAATCGAAGAACAAGAAAGAATATGATAAAGCAATCTGAATATTGCGAATATAGATGAAGTATAGATAAAGGTGGGGATCCGTAAACGGTCTTGGTCTGGTCGTTGGACACAAACAAAGTACACGAAGTTGCAATGGCTAACTTTTAACTAAACAAATCCCAAGGAAAAGCTACTAGATGGATCTACTTATATAGGAGCAAGGGGTGGCGGCCAAGGAGGTGGGAGGACGTCCCAAGGCAGCCTAAAACTAAATCTAGGTCGTACAAGGCCAATGGGCCCAAGTGGAGGTGATGTAACACCTTTGGACTTGTAGTTTGACTCGGATTCTGCTGTAGCATCAGATTGTTTCGTCCACAACTCAACGCTCCGGACGAATTTGAAGGTGATTCCAATTGGGTTGGAAAGTGCACGAAATCTAGTTTCCAATAAAAAAAGAATCACCCAATTCGGAGTCCGTATGAAAAACTTGTGTGCGTTTTGAGTCAGGTATGTCTGTGCAGTCCGAATCTGAATCCAGAACGTGAGAGACTTGGACTCTATCTTCTCTTGGGCCAAAAGTGACGTGAGAGAACTTTTTGGACAGCAAATAAACACCTCTTTCTTCCTTATCTTCATATGTGGATTGTACAAATGTCCCATACACCTGCAATTAGACAAAACACAAAAGTGTGTGAAGTATTTTTGTTCTGGATAACATAAATAGATTATTGAATAGTTTGCACTAGAAATCACCTGACAAATATGCATATATGCAATATTTTTGGTCATATCCAAGGTAGTCATGTCCTCATCATCCTCCCCTTCTTGAAAATAAAGCCGTCCTCGGCGTTGCTTAATCTGAAATGTGGCTAACAAAAGAGACAAGGTGTACATGTTGTATATGTATATGTCATCCATTTTTACTTCCCTTGATTTTTGCATATATGACACATGAATAGATGAGTAACTTGCATAGTTCATAAAATCTAAAGCCAAAAAATTAGCACAAGAAGTAGAAGGCATGAAAATATTGCAACTCAGTTTGCACATATAAGTGAAGCTCTTATTCATTTCAAAAGATTGACAATGTTCATCCTTAAACCATCCCAACATTGGTGAATAAACCTTACTTGCATCAAATTTACATGCTACAACATGCTTAAATAAGCAAACATGCAATAAGTCATTCAACACAGAATCATCACCAAGATTAGAGGTCATATCAAAATGATTAAACATTGGTTCTTTTGCATCAATAGTTAATTCAATGGGTGCACTCAAAATTATTGGTATTTCAGTTGTTTGATCACATGGCAAAGTCAAATTATCAACGTAGTCCTCTAAAATAGGTGGTGTGATCAAAGTAGTGGGTAGCTCATCAGATGGTGCATTCAAATTGACAAGGCATTCATCATTCGCATGTAGAGATGGAAGATCAGTACCTTTGTCATTACCTCTTATGATCAACTCAGATGATGCAGCCACTCTCGGGGGCGATGTGTCACATGGTGGAGGTGATGTAGTCCTGACAACAACGGATGTGGTTGTCATAGTATGCCTAGTAGTTGAAGGAACAATCATATCAACTCTTGGAATGTGCACCATGCGCTTGTTCTCCTCGTGGCCAACACGTCGTTTTATTTCCTGTTCAGCTTTGCAAGCAAGATGAAACAAATGGTCCATAGGATAACACTCTTCATGAATTAGTATCTCTTGAATATCATGGTTTAATCCTCCCCAAAATCTATCCATAAAATCATCTTCACTTTCTTCTAAAGAGGAATGCAACAAGGTAGTTTGTAAATCATCATAATATTTTGTTACAGTTTCACTACCTTGTTTTAAGTGTTGCAACTTCTTAATCATGTCACGAGTATAATAAGCAGGGACGAAAGTATGTCGCATGGCAAGTTTCAAATCATCCCAAGTAGTAGGTATATAATCAGGGTGTAACCGACAATATTCACTCCA
>NW_025228129.1:17437-18603 GCF_018294505.1 Triticum aestivum
GGGTGGCGGCCAAGGAGGTGGGAGGACGTCCCAAGGCAGCCTAAAACTAAATCTAGGTCGAACAAGGCCAATGGGCCCAAGTGGAGGTGATGTAACACCTTTGGACTTGTAGTTTGACTCGGATTCTGCTGCAGCATCAGATTGTTTCGTCCACAACTCAACGCTCCGGACGAATTTGAAGGTGATTCCAATTGGGTTGGAAAGTGCACGAAATCTAGTTTCCAACAAAAAAAGAATCACCCAATTCGGTGTCCGTATGAAAAACTTGTGTGCGTTTTGAGTCAGGTATGTCTGTGCAGTCCAAATCTGAATCCAGAATGTGAGAGACTTGGACTCTATCTTCTCTTGGGCCAAAAGTGACGTGAGAGAACTTTTTGGACAGCAAATAAACATCTCTTTCTTCCTTATCTTCATATGTGGATTGTACAAATGTCCCATACACCTGCAATTAGACAAAACACAAAAGTGTGTGAAGTATTTTTGTTCTGGATAACATAAATAGATTATTGAATAGTTTGCACTAGAAATCACCTGACAAATATGCATATATGCAATATTTTTGGTCATATCCAAGGTAGTCATGTCCTCATCATCAACCAAGGTGGAACGTCAAGTGCAAGATGACTTCAAGTATGCCAAGTACTCATCCAAGACCTACGGCTTCTCCAACACCCAAGCTTCAACGACTCCTCCAACATCTACATCAACCAAACCTTCTTGATGAGGACATCAATACAATTGTTACACCCACAGCCCCTGCTGCTATACATACTGGACCAATTACTAGAGCTCGTGCACGCCAACTAAATTACCAGGTACTTTCGTTTCTTGGTAATGATTCTAATATTCATGAGAATATGATGCTGCCTAAATTGGATACATTTGTTTTGCTTACAAATGAAGGGCCTAGCTTGGAGAAGGATGAACATTGGAGCAAGAACAAGCATGGAGATGATGGCATGCGCAAGGGGAACAAGAACGGAGTTACAAGTGATGATTTCAGGACTTTGAAGCCACCATAATGGGTGCATGAAGCCTTGGACGAAATATACAAGATGCCACTTCATAAATTTCGTCCCGAGGCTATTTTAGGTGCTGCGTCACCTTATTATTGGGCCAGGCCCATGTAATTTCGAAATACATAAGTATAGGCTATTTTTAGAGTC